>NC_086336.1:54704469-55008252 GCF_032445375.1 Bacillus rossius redtenbacheri | reverse complement strand
GTGGTGGGAGGTCAGTCTACCAGTGGCTTCCGTGGAGGAAGTATCTGTCGCCATTTGTAAGAGATTGCCCTCACAGGGTTAAAATCGAAGACCTTTTCGTAAAATTCTATAGTAAAATTAAATTATGTAAATCTTTTATGAATATTAAATTTTTTCCGAATATCTAGCTTAAAAATTACATATTTTTAATATGGCGGCCGATTTTAAAATTGGTGGAAGTTTTTTGATCAAAATTTTATTATTTAATTTTTTATAAATTTAATTGTTTTATGATTTTTAAATTAAAATTATAGATTTTAAAAATGGTTGCCGTAACGAAAAGTGCAACGATGATGTCATAAGATGGCGGAGTATTCTAGAAAAATGTTGGAAAATAAAATGGTTTCCGGGGTCAAGGTCAAAGTCAAGGGCAAGATTGTCCAAGATGGCCGCTGTGACGTTAAAATCCTAGATGGCGGTGGGCTCCTCCGGCTCCTTACAGAAACTGTGCTCAGACCGACCAAGCTATACTACTATAAACTATATTATCCTTTCTCTGCATTAAGATTTTTCTGAATGGGAAAAAAAAAATCAATTGCAAGATTCTACATACACAAGAATAAATGCAGAAAATAATCATTAATCTTTTTACAACACCACGTTTTTAAAACAGACTAAAAGTATAAAATAATGTATACGGGCCCCACAAATATTTATAACAACATACAGATTCCTAACACCTTAGAGATTGTCCTGAAAATTTGTGATAGCGAATTTTTAATAGCTATGAAAATACTTGCAAGATTTAAAACGAAAAAAAAAAAAAAAACTTTGGGGGTAGCTGTTGTTGAGACAACTCACGAAATAGTTTATATCATTTGCACAACATTAAAAATTTTAGTGACCTAGATGAATTATTTATATTCCATTCATACGCCCCACGTATTGTAGGCTAATTTGTGATCAAAAACGAGTTATGTTTAGTATCTGGAACTTGGCTTCGAAGAGGGGCTTGGTTTTAAACCCAAATGAACCTAGACAGCGATATCAACGATTGGACAATGAAACATTTCTGATGTATAAACTTTTATGGGTTTTGCGAAAAAATAATGTTGCATTAGCAACGGCATAGTATTTTTAATGAACTATAATTTCGAACAAGTTATACATTTTAGAGTTATTACGTGGGCAGTCTACCTCATGGATTTAAGTGTGGTTTTCACTTTTACGAAGATCAGAAAGTTTGTACAATCACGTCAGAAGTCTACATCACGCACTTGTAAGAGTACTGAAATGTTAATTTGATTTGGTATAAACTGCTAGGACGAGAAAATGGGCTAGGTCCAAGTAAGACTTTCGCAAATTAGAACTGGTTCATAATTTTTGCTGTGTTTGTACTGTTACGAGTGGGAAAACTGCTTCGAATAGGATAACCCAATTAATTAAATACAGTTGTATTTATTAACTAATATTTACATTATTAAGTTACAAGAAATTAATTGTCTATAGACAAATTGATTGCTCGTTCATAAGGTCCAAAATTTACCTTCCCCACCGGAGCTCGGCTATACCGCGGTTCTCCCTACCTCTCGTTTCCTGCCTCCTCTCTGTCCCAACGCACTTCCTTGGACCACACCCTCCACAGTCCCGGATGCTTCGGTCCCCGATGCACTAGTCTTCGCACACGAAGCCCATCGCTCGTCGTCCACCTTCGCTCGCCAAGGGATCACCCATGCTCTTCACTTCACTTCCTCGGAGACCGGCGTCGCCCGTTTTCATACCCCTCAACCTCGTTCTGGAATGATCTCGCACCCTTGCGGAGCATCACGTCATCACTCGATACCCAAAGCTCCCAGAACAACGGCCTCCTAGTTATGCCATTTCACGCAGGCCGGGGCTCTGAGAATGCGCTGAACCTCCCAGAGCAGCATAAAGGTCTTGGGTGTCAATGAAAAAGCGCCTGATGAAGGGGGAAGTGGGTAGACGGAGTAATGAGGCGCCGTTGCCAATCGGATAAGGCGTGTAGCGGTAGTGGACTGCGCCCCACCAGCGGCGGCTAACAGTTGGCTATCCGAGCCACTGGACTGCCTCGTGATCTAACCTCTATTTAGTATACTTGTAACAATATGTACATATTTATTATTAATATTAATGCGTACATTTTAATCTGTTAATTTTAGCAGTATAATTTTTGCGAGGCTTTCGCGCAAGCGCCTTACTGTGAATATGACAATTTTTAAAGCTCCTTTGTAACTTAAGTTTTAGATGTTATTGATGGCATATGTTGGGTGCCATATTATGATTGATATGCTTGAGTTTTTTTTTGCATGGACTGTCCTTGCGAGTTGATGCACTCACTAGCTTATTTACTGATGGTAAAACATATCCAAGTAGTAGCCTGTCTTACTGAACTTTTGTATGTAATAAAATTAATTAATATTAGGTAGTTAAGTATTTTATTTATTTATTTTACTCCAGTACCTTAAGTGATACCGTTTTGATGTTGTTGACTTTATCTGAGTAACCGACGGTAGCGAGTTACGAATTGTGAATGAACATTTTCTCATTTAGCAAAAATTTAATTTTGATTTTTTTTGTTAACATGTAGCCGGTGGCTATTTTTTTTTTTTGTTATCTGCCCTTGATGATAAACGCAATGAAAAGGCCCACATGTTTTTAAAATATTTCTGTTTATCAAAGGCATGCGTGCGAATAGTGTTGAAATGCCAGTTGTCATAGAAGCGGTAATTTTTTTTCTTTTAGTTTGACGTGACGAATAATACTTCCCTTGGTTTCGTAAACGTTTGCCATTTTGCCTCGATGCTACGTGAATTAAATTATAGTAGTAAAAACGTAGTTCATATTCTTTTACAAACACTATGCGAATTTTCTGCTAATATATTATTCAAACAGTTTCCCGTTAATTAACGGATTAAATTTTTTTCCTATGTGTATGACCGCACACAGTCCCGTATAACCTAAACAAGATACAAAGAAAACGATTTTCAAATTAAGACTTATTTTTATTAGTATCGTTCTTGTAGGAATTGGACTCAAGTGTTACTGTAAAGTGCGCTAGCCATTAGATTGTCAGATACTTGGAAGGAATTAAAGATGAGCTGACTATTACGAAGAGAACTGAGGAGTAGGAAGGTTAGAGGAAAAAAAACTGGTGTGTGTGTGTGTGGGGGGGATTTTTCTCATCACTGTAGCGTCCTTTACTGCCTCTAAAAGACGGTCAGGCATTTCGCTGAGAAGAGCGGACGGGAAATAAGTAAATGCAATAAAAGTACTAGAGGCTTTTTTTTGTCGACAGGAATCTAATTAAGTCTCTCGTGTCAAGATAAAACATAAAACGTTTTCAGGAACAGTCATAAAAATGAGATGGTTTTATTTCTCAAAGCACATGGTAGGATATTCATCCTAAGTATAAAAATACTGCATTCAATTTATAACAGGTTAAAAAAAATTATTTTCGTAACGTCATTTACTTCGGATTTCCATGTTTAATGTTAATTTTATGCGTTTATGTCATTTATTCGTTGCCGGATACGCAATTTTTTGTGTCAACATGTTCTGTTTGTGATTTTGTGATTTTGATAACTAAGGCTAAATATCTGTGCTCACGCCCGAAAAAAAACCAATAACATTAAAAATGGTAAAATTAGCAATTAATTAAAAGGACCAGGGAAGAATAGAACAAGCTTCAGGAAAGTATTTGAAAAAAAAAATTGGAAAATTTATTTTGTGTGAAGATAATATAGATAAGCACAGGTTCGAAACACGAAAAGTATCAAATCAGGCAATGTAAAAATAAAGTTCAAACTGAATTTATTTTCTGCAATAACCAACGCAATAAAGAGTCCTTCGCGGATGTTATTTATATATATAATTTTTTTTCACAGTATAATTTCAAATTTAAATATATGTATTTAAGTTTTGCAATTGTACTGTAGGATACTGGTGTTTGTTAAACATATTAATAAACTGTTAGTGAAAGTAGGTCTAAGGAACACCTGATGTAAACATAATCTCACCAACATATTAATGGCCAGAACTATTAATGTGGCAAACATAAAATATTTATCAAGCTAAAAAAATATTTATCAAATTTCTAGTGTTTTAGAGGATATTTATTTAGCTGAAATTTCTAAAACGTAGTCGCTTCTGCCAGATGGTTACAATAGCATATGTAGTGATAGATTTAAGTATTTATTCATGCATATAATTAAAAATATATGTATATTGGTTAAGTCAATTTCAGCCTAAAATTTCTTAGATTTCAACTATAGGCACATGACTAGGATCACGCCAATTCATATTGTATCATGGTAGCCTTTAAGCACATGTACATCTGCTTTACTTTAATGGTTGAACTACAGTTCTTTTGACATACACTTGACGACCCTCAGTCAATAATGAACAAGAAATGTTCAAACAACCATGTTCAACACAGTACAAAGTGTTAAAAAAATTATGTACGCGCGTTAGAAGTTATACTTACGTGGCGTAGTAAAAAACTAGCTTTAATGTTGCATGCAAATAATTAATAGAAATATCACAATTAAAGGACTGGAGTAATATTATAATTACGGTTGGTAAAGTATAAATTTAATCAAATTTAAATAAATTAATACTCAGTATTCAATATTAATATAAACAAGTATATAAAATTAATTATTTAATTTTTGTAAAATAATCCAGATAAATTTGATTAAGTAATGCAAATGAAAAAATGCTGAATGTTTATTCCAATATATTAATTTTAAGTAATTATTAAATAATAATCAATGATTTAAAATGCAAATAAATTATACATACGCGAACATAACCTCACTTATATAGACACGCTTGAAAAAGTTAATGAACACAATTTCTATCACCAATATTCAAAATAAATAAATGTTTTTAAATATATGAATCGGTATTAAATGTCAGTCACTTAAGTAAAAGATTTAAAAGCACACATATATTTTTTTTATTTGTATGTAGCTTTTTTTTTCATCCAGTGAAAATTTCGTTTAAAAGGTACGCGCGCATTGTAAAAAAATCACTAATTTTTATGTAACGCGCCTAAAAAAGTATAACAAAAAAAAACTATGATCTTGGTATCGAACCCTGAGAAGAATATGTAAATATCAAATATAAAGTTAAATGAAAGGGCTTCCACTGATAAAACACGTGTAATGGTTAACTGTGGCTCATTTACCTATGCATACAGACAAGGAAACAATTCTTGGATTCATTTCACGACAGGCTAAAATTCAAATGCTTATGCCTTGACGACCCTTCTGCTATGGTCACACGGTTTATCTGTGGGCCAATGGGAGATTCTGGTCCAAGAAGTGTCGAATCGCGAGCAACCCTGTCCAGACAACTCTCTGGACAGCAGCCAATGAGCAGGGGATGTTTGATCAAGTGTGTAGAGGATTGTGGAGTCTATCCTGGAGGTTAGTGAAAAAGCGAATTTTTCAGGTTCCCAACCATATGTATAAGATTTTTTCTTTTTATTAATATTATAGAATTTTTTTAGCATGCTGTCGCTCTTACTTTCCCACTTAATCAGCTGCTGCATTATCGGGAAAATTGTTGCGATATTAAAAATATTAACGATTTTATTTCTGTATCTTATGCTGTAGGTACTTCTTTTGCAGTCGTGTTTAATTGCTGACCGTAGCTTTATAATGAATGGGCATTCGTAGAAATTTGTTTTAAATAAATCTGTAAGCTGGGGCGTTCTGCGTGTTTCCTGGATTCAAAATTATTTCACGTGGCAATAAGCTTGTATATACACACACGAACTCGCATACAGTGAGTGCCACAACAACTCTGAACGCTTCTGATGGTTCATTATTAAGGGAAGGCATTTTTAGCGAAAAAATCTGAACGCCTATTATACTGCAACATGGTATATCCGTACCAGCTGTTTCTTCCTTGTGATTGGCGGCCGTCTGCGAGAGAAGTCGTTGCTTTATTTTACCGGGCCACTCAGGACGAGTTTGCTTCCGCACTGAATTACTGAAATTGATTGTACTGACAGTAAACATGTACCTGAAAGAAACTTACCCAATCACGAAAAACAGACAATGCTATAGTGTTTTAACTTTCAGCTAGACTCGGAATGTTTTCGCGAAAAGTGCATTTCCCTATTCATAGAGACCGGAAAAATTGGCGAATTCATTTCGTAATAGGCTAAAATACAAATCGTTATACCTTAGTGCTGCCTCTGCTATTGGCTCACAACTCACCTGGATGACTCTGGACCAATGATAAACACCCAACCAAAACTTTATCGAATCACAGGCTGCTTCGTTGGGACGTCTCACAAGACAGCAGCCAATGAGTGGGTGACATTTGACCGAGTGTACGTATAACTATGGAGTTCATCCTACAGGGCATTGAACCCGCGAATTTTTCCGGTCCATAATTATTCATGCTATTTATCTCGTCCCTTCACTCTAGGACCGCAATGTACCGAAACCTAGCAATCGATGTACGTGCACACTCTTCCTCTGCCTCTTGTTTTAAAAAAAAATTCGTCAGCGTCGAAAATTAGGTTAATGACACGTACCGTTCGACCCGAACGTCTCGCCGCATAACCCTAAAAATTGGGTCGTTTCCCTCCGGGGGAACGTAAAAATAAAAAAAAAGGGGGGAAGAATGAGTTTGCTGCCAATTTACGAGCGCGGGGGGTCGGCGCTAGATGAGCTGTTGGGGTCGATGAACCACCGCGCATCTGCTCAGGGAGGCTGGGTACAGCGGAGAGGTGTTCCACGATGCCATCGTAAAAAAAAAAATAATTAAAAAGCCTCTCGACGCTTGCGTATGCCAGTACAGCTCTTCGGGAGTCTGAACTTACACACCCCCCTTTTTATTATTCCCCCTGAATAAACTGATTCGTTCGCCACCTTTTTCATTTTTGCCATAACGATTCGTCCCTGGTGTTATTTCAAGCTCCAAAGCTGTACATTTTTTTTATAAAAAATGAAAAAAAAAAACCACATATATACAACCCAAGTGACACGCTTTTACGATTTTACTGAGAAAACTGAAACTGCATTTTTTTTCCTTTGCAATTTTTTCTCAAATAAAATTAACTTTTTTTTTATTTTTTAACATAAATGCGTATAATTAATTTTTAGATTCTTAAATCAGTACTTAAAATCCTAATATAAACCTATATGTCCTTGGGAATAATGTACGAGCCAAAAAAACACATATTACAATTTTTATTAAAAAATTAACAAACAAAAGTTTTATTTAAAAAAAAAAAATCTAATTACATTTTGTATATCAATAATTTTTTTCGTGTCAAAAATGTACCCTGAAGTGCTAAAATACGTTCCCGGAGTCTTTTAGTTTGTGGCAGATGAAAACATTACTTTGATTGCATCTATACAAATAAATAAATTACTTCGTGTTATCCACACAGGTGTTATTGATTGAATATTCGAAATTACTATCCTCAAATACTTTTATTCCAATATTTTACTTCGAAAATCAAGTCTTTCAAATACTTAAGATTTGATGGGGTTGAAGAATTTAAGGATTTGATTGGCTCATCCATACTTATAACACAAAGTTACTCAATAACAATTGTAATTCACTTCGCAAAAAAATCTGTTTTTACTCTCTTCAAAAATAAAATTAAAAATTTTGTTTGCAACAATTTACTTTGCAATGGTTTATATTCAAACTAAGTTTCCTTTATTCGTCGCAACAACTAATTTGTTATGGCACAGAAATGTTATTTTTATTTTTTTATTTTTGCCGAGGGAAAATAATTACAAACATTTCGTCATTTGCGAATCACAATACCGTGTTTCGAAAGTCAAGTTCTCAACGCCAAGTCGCTTGGAATGAACGGCTTCGTTTGCCCGTATTTAGCCGCGGCTGTTTTCTCTGTAGTTGTTTCAGGCTGCTAAGCAATTTAACTTTCGGCTTCGCAATTCCAGTCTCTCTCTCTCTTTCACTCTCTCCCTCTCTCTGTGGAGAAACTTCACCTAGCGTCCGGAACTGTCGAGCAAGGGTTGGGACCGGAAATTATTCCTCTTTCTTCACAGGGAAACGAAGCGTGATCGCCCTAATTGACTCGTCAAGAATGCCTCAAAGTGCATTAAACACCTCGCCACGTCTTTCAGGGGCAATCAGACGGGCAGGAGTCAAAGTCTACGAATTTGGTTTCTGAAAAACATTTTCCTCCCACTCTGCATCAAATTATATAATATTGATTTAATTGACAAATCTTAAATACATCATAAGGCCCATTAATACATATGTATTCAAACATATAAAAATTATAGTTGTCACCAGACATATTTCTAAAAAAAAAGCAGGTCATGAGGACTGCCGACAGAAGTGAAAACTTAAAACTATAAACAAACAGTTGTTATTTTTGGATATCCAAAATAATTTTTGATAAAAATCAGAGACTTTTTGCAATTTTTACGAAAAAATATTATTACACAACAAATTTGTTCTATCACGTTAGTAAAATAACTCCTAAATTACTATAAAATACTCATTGCATAGTAATTGCAGGTATTAAAAAATATATTGCTACAAAGACTCAGTTTTCTTCGTTATTCAAACTATATATATATATATATATGAGAATATTAATATATTTTATACTCACTTTTTACTGCATACACACATTCGATTCACATATACACAGCACTTATGTACAGGGACTGAAGACGCGTATCAATAAGAATGTATTGGTATATGTCTTGTGCATTACTTGTCGACCTGTGTTATGTGTACTGGCTGCGCGCGCACCACTGAGTATATATACATTCACAGCTGACGTCACGTGACCATATCGATGACGACTTACATGAATTTACTCCCTATCCAAACCTTCCTACAGAAGTTTTCACTTCAATAAAAATTTGTTTTAGTTTTAAAACTGTTTGATTTGGATCAATATAAAAATTGGCATACTTTTCAAATGTGATACCATCGAAATATATTCATGACACGAAACAAATTATAAATAAATTTTGACAGTCGTGAACATGAATTATTATTTAGTATGAGTGAGTTACTTGTGTTTCAGAAAACTCAAGAAAATACTTTTTTTTTGGTCAAAAGCAAAGAAAATTTGATTACGTCTATACTCCAATAAATGCATGAAAAGTTATTTCAGTTTTAAAATATTTCAATTAATTTTATTATTGTAAGTGGCATCACGGGATTTGTGTGAAATGTCTGTCCCTACGACAATTTATAGGGAAATTTATTACAGTTAAAACGAATATTTTTCATTCGAAAAAAATTGTTTGACAACTAATGCATTAAACGCCGTAGATAGAATTTGTGGCCACAAAGAGCGGATTATTAATCCTCACTGGGTTGAAATTTAACACTGCAGTAAAACCGTGACGTAGCATAAACGTTTGGTTAAAGTTTCTGTTTTGCTTCACATATTTGTAGAACGTACCTATATTCTTTAGAGTTCAAATGTAAACATATTTAATTTCTCATAACACATTCGATCATTAGTATATATCTGACTTATAAACTACTGAATAATTGTAAGATTATTCGGTAAAAATAAAACGGACAAATAACAAAATATTTTACTTGTTTTTGTTTGCAGAAAATACGATGACTTTTCTCGCGCACTTTAAACTTACAAGGTTTTTGAAACAGAAACGTAATGGAAGTATTCATCCAAACAATATTTTTGTACACTGTTATAAATTATAGTAAATCTGTGGACTTTTCAACGAAGAATGCACTTAAAAAAATATCCTTTCGGCAAAGCTTACAGGCGTAGGTAGATTTCCAAGTACCTATTTCTTCTCGAAATATGTCTGAATCTTCTATAAATTTCTGGAACATTATAATAACCTAATATAAATAATGTATTTATGTTCTTCAATATAACAAAATGCCACTTTCATAATGATTATGAACCTGCCAAATTCGCGTTATCTTCTGTGACTACTCAGAAAAAAAATTTTTGTACTTAAAAAAAAATTCCTTTGAACGTCAGTTGCCAAGAAATAGTTTGTAATACTACAGGATAAATATTGTAAATTTGTACAACACACGGCTGTAGTTATTTTTTCATACATGAAATATGCTTTCTCGAGATAATACCGAGCATTTCTTACGAAAATTGACACAATTTTATATTTTAGTTGATGTTTCGTGTTTCGTTCAAGCAAAATTTTTTCAAACCATGTAAAATATAAACGAATATTTAATAATTAGACTTTATTTTGATTTACCGTGCGTAGTTAATACTGGAACGCTATTTAAGGAAAGTTTTACAAATAACTTTAATTGGAGGTACTGGGACAACACAAAGCATAAATGCCCGGGTAAAAATCCAAACCCAGTATTACTGCGAACAGTATTTTGTACTGATACAGTTGTTTTAATTTAAATGTACAAATGTATAAATATCTGTAATTTTACATGAATATTTCTGTTACATTTATAAAAAAAATTTAGTGAAGTGAAACTCCAAAATATTTTTTTAAAACATTTGTTTCGAAGTGAGTCGTCTATCGACATCTTCTGCGTTTTACTTTATTGTCCCATGCGGTATCGTGACCGTCTTAAGTTTATTATTGGTTTACATTCCTTCAGGGCGTGTCAGATTAATTGTCATACAATAAAAATGTTTCTTTACTGTGCAAAGGTTATGCATCATAGCTTGACACCAAACATAATTTTTAAAAATTCTCATGTTTCTTACATGTTGAAAATTTTCACATAGACTTAAAAATGAACACTGAAAACTAAGAACATGTGTAAATTTAAGAATACTGGGTTTATGTGCTTTTAGCGCGAACAAACAGGAATCGTTTTGGGGTAGTAACAAAACCATCCAAAACTCGTTTACCTACACGGCAAACATATTGTTCTTCCTTTATTAGCACCACTGACCATGATCATAGTGAAAAAGAGAACTCGGAATTCGAAATCAGCTATAATTTCTAAATAATAATAATAATAATCTACTGTTTGAAAATACGAAGAACCCTTATTATTTTATTTGAGGGGCATTCTTGGTTGAAATTCCCGTATAATTTACTGTGATTTCTAACGGTGTAGACACAACACACGTCTTGGAAAGTCCCATCGGCAAAATCGCACGAATAAAGCCGTTAAAAATTTGGGGCAACGATTTTTTTAATATATTTCACATATTATCTATCGGCATGCGGCATTTGGCAGGAGTAGTTTCGTGAATGGAACGAAAGTTGCATGGAAAGGAAATGCATGAACACGGTGCTGGCACATATGCCCGATGGCGCAAACCAAAGTTCACGAAGCCAAAGGGAAACTTTATACCATTAACTGTTTGGCGAGTTTTAACAAGGTGGGCAGTATTTAAATTAAAAAAAAAAAAATTCTGGTCGATTTCAGGTCCAAAGCCGAGGTTTTGTGTTTTTTTCCCCAATGCTTTTTCGTTTTATTTTAAAATTCCGGTCCGCAAATAATAGCAGCAATTCTAGCGGCGGGTGTGGAAACTACGTGTGATTCACTTTAAGAAATGCAGTTGAAAACTACTCGGCATTCTTTTAAAGGATTCCACGTTGAAATCTCGTGTCCCGATAGTCGCTCCTTGCGGAATGCTGAGATGTCGCACCGTGTCTGCCGAGTACTGAAAAGACAAAGCTCACATATAAGTACGTTGGTCCGCTTCTCCGCGGGTCCGCGCCTCACGTGACGCGAGGGAAGTTCATCAAGTTCTGTCCCTGCTCGATTACACCCGAACAATTCACCTTCGGCCAACCTCGGGTTTATTTATATATTCTATTTATATTTCTCTGTTTACTTTAATGTAGCTATACTAACCTAACTAACCGTCCATAGTGTTTCAAAAGTGTTTTAACGTAGCTAACCTAACCGACCGCTTTCAATATTTGAATTCATTTTTTCCTGCGCAAAAATAAAACATATCCCGAAGTTGGCCGAAAGGTGAATTGTTCGGGTGTAATCGGGAATGGCAGAACTTTATATGCATAGAGTAAGTAAAGGGAGAGGCGCCACTCCCATAGTAATGATCGTTTGCTTAAATTTGTAAACAAAACCCTTGCGATCATACCATTTCTTTGCAACTTGACAACGAAAAAATTACAGCCAGATACAACCTGAGAAAGGTTTAACGTGTGATAGTTGGCACCGTTGGCACCTTTGTAGTCATCATATTTTATATTTTTTTGATAAAGGCTACTGATATTGTAAAATTGCTTTATGTTAGTCCTTATAATGGGACGTTAAACTATTTCCGCAATAGAAAAAAAAAGTTTTGAATTAGGGTAGATTCGAACTCTCAATCGTTTGTAATTTTTTTTTCCGATGTTGGTGAAACATGGTATGATCTCATTTTTAAGAATTCAGTTTGTCCTATCTACTGTCACCCCCCTGTTTATATGTGCATCTTAGGGTCTCCCGTGACGTGACGGGATGTGGACCCTCGCGGGGTCACGAGGTCACCTACCCTCCCTCCCTCCCCTCCCCTCTCCCTCGGCTGATGGGCAAACCCCTTGAGGGAGGTCTTCCCGCGGCTTCGCCGTCGACGGGGCTCGCGTCTCATCGAGATCCCCCCCCGCTCCCACGTGACCCGGTCAGCGGGAAAAGGGGGGGGGGAGTGTTGTGCCTCCATGGGGGTGTTTCTGGAGCGCTGGCAGGGTGGGAGGGAGGGAGTGTTCCGCAGAGAGTGCGGGGATGGAACAAGGGTCGTTGGGTCGCTCCTCGGCCAATCCCGAGATGGTCCTACCCTCTCGGAGGAATACAGTCACGCTCCGGACCCTTCCGGACTATTCCCCCTCCTCCTAGTACCTGCGACACACACACGGCGTGCAGAACTTCACACACAAAAAAAAAAAAATCTCGACACGATTGTAAAAATATTCCGCCACCTTGATCCGTTTGGGTAAAGCACGCGTGGTTGTACGATCTTCAAATGATTCGTGCAATGGGTGAATTTTGATTAAATGCAGTTATTTTTTGGACATACGCCATTAGAGTTTTTCACTGTTTGTCATGAAAAAAATATTAAAAAAAAAAACAATTCCTCAGAAAACAAGATTGAACCAGCATATGTCGAACAAACGGAACCAACGATGAAACTAAACAAGTGTTATGGACAAATAACGACGACATCACGGACAAAAAAATGTTCAACATATAAAAATATCATACAGCACAAGAATTCCGTTGAAGGAACGTAAGTCATGGAAAAAATGATACAACAACACAGACGAACACAGTGGCTAACTCGACGAGACAGATTAAATGCAGGCATACAACAATTTTTTTCATATATATATATTTTTTTAATTTTTACATTAAAACAACTGTATCGCTACTAAACGGTGTTCGCTGTAATACTGGGTATTTATGCTGTGTGTTGTCCCAGTACTTCCAAAATTTAAAGTTATTTGTAAACCGTTCCCTGAATAGATTCCCAGTTTTAAATGCGCACATAATAAGCACGATACATCAAAATAAAGTCAATTTTAAGGATATATTTTCCATGATTTGAAAAAAAAAATGCTTGAATGAAACATAAATTTAAATATAAAATTACGTGCCAATTTTCGTAAGAAACACTCAGTATTATCTCGAAAAACGTATTTCATATATGCAAAGATAACCATAGCAATGGTTTGTACAAAGTTACAATATATTTATTTTATTATTACAAACCTTTTCTTGGCAACTGGTTTCCAAAGGAATCTTTGATAAAAGTACATAACAATTTTTCTGTGTTTGAAACAAATTTAGATACCCTCAACCCATGGAAGACCGTCAAATATAGGAATAGTTATTTGATAGGTATTTTGGTACCACACCACTGTTCCTGTAACTCTCGGTTAGTTGTAAAATATTGTGAGAATTGCTTTGAGTTCAGATCATTCTTCTCCCTCGTGATCCTGTTAAAGAAATGTTCTTTTCTTCTTCCTGTGTCTATTTTTCTCAGTGCGCCAAATAAGGTACCAATATAATATAATAGGTTCAGTTCTCTGTAGTATTTTCTTAAAATATTAAAGCTTGATTTTACAAAAATATTTTAAGAAAAAAAATTATACTGCTTTAGTATTCACAATTTACCGCGCAGTACAAAAAAAGTTCAAACAAATTACGTTACTGTAATTTTCTCGAAAGAAAATTGAAGAGGTGGCCTACAGAACAGGCAGATTGTGTTACGAACCCAAACATTTGCTAAATTATAAATCTGAATGAATAAATAAGACTGAATTATGCGTGCTGCTATCACGCAAACAGCAGCATTTTAACTAGAAAACAAATTGGTTTGCCATAGCAAACATACTACTCGTTTACGCTGACGGTATTTATTTTTCAGCTGGGAGCCTCGATTTCCTGTTAAAACTTGCATGTATTCATGGAGGAAACAAATTGTCGTGCCGAAAAGGGATCACACTTCACGTGTCGCAGCAGACGTGATTTATGTTAAGTTCCTTACCATCGTCATCGTAAAGACGCGTTAAGCTATGAAGTGGAGCTTTCTCTCTCCGGCCTTCTTCATCACGCGGAAACGCTCCGTGTCAAGCTATTTTTCAAAAAATTGTAGTTCTTTTCTTAGGGTGGTTTACATACCATGCAAGGGTTTTGTAACCACGCAACAAGCTACCAACGCAAGAAATCCACGGTCGTTTACAAAGCACAAAAGCTGAAAAGACGTCACCAGCCTACAACTTGAAATGGCAACAAAAAAAAAAAAACTAAGCAAACAAATTTGTTCAATTTCTTCCCGTGGGATGATTGATGTGAAACATCTCAGGCCTCGGTATACGGAATTTCGTGTATGCGGAAGTCTCACGGAACGGAAATGTGTAACCACGGTGCTGCCATCTGTGGCGGATGGCGCGAACCAGACCACAAAGCCAAAGGGAAACGTTATAGTATTATTATTTTTAAATGAATTTTAACAATACGGACACTATTTTAATAAAATTCCTTGTCAAAAATCAGGTCCAAAACGGGGTTTAGTATTTTTTCCAAGTCTTTTTTTCGCTTTTATCTCAGCCGTTTCATTATATAGTTTAAAATATCGGTCGGCTAATCAAACGATTCAATAGTTGACCGTATCTACAAATTCTAGCGGCGGGTGCGGAAACTACGTGTGATTCGCGTCCAGAAATGCAGTTGAAAACACAATTGGTTTGTATTCATCACGCTCGGCATTATTTTAAATAGTTAAATTATTTCGTGTCCGAGTTTCGTATTATAAGTGTATTTGCAACTTGAGAACACATTAATTTGCTCGTTACCGAGGTTAGATGTTATACATCTCTGGCGAGTACTTTAAGATACGCTCTTATTTTTAATGATTCATATTTATAATGAAACCTTTTGATTCCAAAGGATTATTTTCTTTCACTCTGCAAACGTTTAACAAGTGAAAAGGTGATGTATATGACAATGAAAAAAGCAAAATCGTTGCTTTCAGTGCACTTAACGTCTGCGTCTTTAAAAGTTTTTCGTAACACGCAAGCAGAAACGCAAGAAGTTGAATGTTGGTCGGTGCTTGAGTTGCGTTTTTGCGCCATGCGTAGTTTATAAACGAGTATTCGAAAACTACGTTGTTGAAATTTTTGCGTCTTGTGTACTGGTATGATGTGAGTTTTGTGTTGATTGGATTACAAACTAAGATAAAATGTTTTTAGAAAGGCTAACAGAACTGTTCTGTGATAAATTTACGAAGGAACTGTTATGAAACCTCAGTACCAGTCACAGAATGATCGGTGTCTGGAACATTCAAAGCCATAGTCTTTATAATTTTAACGTGTTGCAATTGTACAACAATTGTATGGTACCAACAATTCAACATAACTGTCTCTATATGGAGAAGAAGAAAAAAGTTTGGTTTTAATTTTTTTTCATATACTTTTTTTTTGGACAGGCTTTAAATAAGCTTATTCTCGCATTTAGAATTCCATGATATATTATTTCAAGAGATTTTTCAAGTCTATGTAACAAAAAAACGTTTTAGCTAAAGAAAAATAAAAAAAAGGTTAATTGAGCCTCCAGATAAACTACAGATTTTTTTTTAATCATAGGCATTAAAAAAAGCCATCACAAACCTTTCTAAGGAGTAAGCTAACCTTTATTGCATAAAAAAATAATTATCTTTTGTGCTAATTTAAATGCAGAATGTTTTTCACAAGCTTGTCACGTGTAATATTTGCTGTGAGCGAAAATCGATCCAAGCCGTGAGAGAGCTGTTTATTTTATCGCACGAAGCCACCCACACCTGATAACGACTCGATAATGAAAAATCTAGTGTTCCTTGCGCTCCGCGGAAAAGAACATCGTAATTGTGTACTTCGAAAAAAAATTAATTAAATATCTACCAAAAACGTAAACCTGGAAAATACTATAAAAAGTTTAGAAATTGGCTCATATTTGTGTTCGTACACCGCAGACTGTGATGATCACAAATAATTTTGAATTTACTGATGTAATTTGTTGGTCAGCATATTGTAACACCTAAGAAAATTTTCAATATCGTGGGGTTACCTCGAAAAGTTGATATTTAACTAATATTTTTCTGTCAACAATGAGGCAAAAAAGAACTCGTAACATTCATTAATGTCTGAAACAGCCAAAAGTTAATTTCCAGCTCCTTTTGACTTCTTCCCGATATCGAAATATTTTTTCTTTACCCTAGATATGTTTCAACACTACATTTAAAAAACTGGACTAAACACTTTTTTCTAATAATCCCTCTACAAATTGGTACATTAATTTATAAGAAGAAAAACATTTTGTAAACCCTATATTTATATGAAAAATCTGTAAATAATCAATTAAAGTAACGTACGAAATATCTGTGTGATAAGAAAAAAAATGGCTTAATCATTCCGACTTTGTTTGTACTCACAATCTAATTTTTATAAAAAATTAAATTTTGCAAGTTAAAAAGTTTGTTCATGCAAAACATTTCCCAAAAAAAATTTAATTGTTTTTGAATTGAAACCGTCTGTTTGTCTATGAAACTGTTTTTCTAGAATCCCTCACCCTTTAACACAATGTTAAATTAATAACTTCATTGCAAAAGGTAGTGCAAGAAAAGCTTTGAGTGGAAGAAAAGTTAATTTTGTATCATCTGTGGAAAAAAAACAAAACAAGGCAGAGCTAAAAAGCTTAGTTGTATTCGCATTGGTATAGACATAAATACTTTTTTTAAAATTAAATTTTATCCATCAGTGGTTTTTTTTTCTGGCTACGAGTTTTTCAGTAAATGTAATATAGTTAGGTACATAAAAGCTTGAAGATAAAATAATGAAGTAATCTCCGAAACTGAGGTTTCTTGAGGATTTGTAGACAATTCTGTCACTCACAAGTAAAAAAATTACAATTTGATTTCAATTTATGATTTAAAATGGGTATTTTTAAAATCATGTATTTATAATTCAGAAGGAGGGGGACAAACACCATAACAATTTTTTATGATAGAGTTTTTACCAAGTCTATGATGAAAATTTTTCGTTCCGCACCGTGAAGTACCATTCAGCACAATGTTCAATTGGCTACTACAAATAGCGAAATAAGCATAATCAATCTTTATTTGGATGGAAAGAAAACACTATAGGAACATGACTTCAAAACTTTATCTTACAAGTATGTTATATTTATAACATATATATGTGTGTGTGTGTGAGAGAGTGTGTAAGTGTGTGTGTGAGAGTGTGTAAGTGTGTACCCGTCGCTTCCGGGCTTTACACAACAGGTCAAGTCTGTAGGACATATACTTGAAAGACGGGAAATTTTTAATCTTTAATCCTCTGTAATCCACCCTAGTAACTACAGTAATTAAGATCTGATAGTGAATAAATAATTAAAACGTAATAGCCGTCACCAGGAGATACTGAGAAGGCGTCAAAAATGCAATAGCCGTCGTCATGGAGACGAAGAAAGCACCAACAATTCAATAGCACTGAAAAAAAAAGGAATATTTTATTCTTTAACGCCACCGCATCTATCATTGGTGGCTGATTTTTCGTAAAATCCTTTCTTTGTGGATGTCTGCGTACCAAATTTGAAGTCTGTATGTCTTAATTTTTCCTGATGATTCGTGACGAGTGAGTCAATGAGTGGTATTTCTCTAAATACAAAATTTACCATTCCTTTAGGGGTGGGGACTTTAAAAAAACATTCCACCCTAAGTGCACCTCCAGGATACTCAAAAAATATTTCCTCCAGATTTCAAATCTCCCGGTTCCACCGATTTAGGCAGTGCGTTGTCTATCAGTCAGTTAGAGTTAAGAGTTTTATTAAGTATAAATATTTACGTACGCACAAGCACACAATCACAATAAAACGTTTTCCAAGTTAACGCCGCATGAAGCCGCACACACGGAGGAAAATGGAAAGTCTCTCCAGTTAAGCAACATGAATACGGGGAGAATGTCGCGCTGTGTATAAACGACGGCGTGCGGGGGGCTCTTGAGTTCCCGTATATTTTCTTTTCCCCCCGCGCGCAGCGAGGCGAGGTAATGGGACGTCGGTTCCCTCGGCTTTCTTGCGCTTCTTCTTGTTCTTCTCGGACGCCGGCATGCATAATGCAGCCCGCAATCTCGACGGCGCAGCCTCCGCCGCCGACCGGCGCACGGCAGCCGGCACGAGATGTCTCGTCCGTGGGGCGGGAGCGACTGTGCGTCAGCAGACCGACGGTCACTTAATCGAGACGTCACTCCGAACCAACTGTCGGTCTGCGTGGTGACCATTCGGTTAAATGACTGTCGACAAACTGACTTCGGGTCTAGTGCCTTATCAGCCAAACTACCTGTTGCCAGAGAGAAGACATTTTCCATCAAAAAATATAGATATTCGGGTGTTCGGTCAAATGACTTTTCGGTTAAATGACTGTCGAGAAACTGATTCTGGTCTTGAGCCTTAATAGCCAACTACCTGTTGCCAGAGAGAAGACATTTTCCATCAAAAAATATAGATATTCGGGTGTTCGGTCAAATGACTTTTCGGTTAAATGACTGTCGAGAAACTGATTCTGGTCTTGAGCCTTAATAGCCAACTACCTGTTGCCAGAGAGAAGACATTTTCCATCAAAAAATATAGATATTCGGGTGTTCGGTCAAATGACTTTTCGGTTAAATGACTGTCGAGAAACAAATTCTGGTCTTGAGCCTTATCAGCCAACTACCTGTTGCCAGAGAGAAGACATTTTCCATCAAAAAATATAGATATTCGGGTGTTCGGTCAAATTACTTTTCGGTTAAATGACTGTCGAGAAACTGATTCTGGTCTTGAGCCTTATCAGCCAACTACCTGTTGCCAGAGAGAAGACATTTTCCATCAAAAAATATAGATATTCATGTGTTCGGTCGAATGACTTTTCGGTTAAATGACTGTCGACAAACTGACTTCGGGTCTAGTGCCTGTTGCTAGAGGTAAGACATTATCCACCAAAAATATAGATAATCGGGTGTTCGGTCAAATGACTTTTCGGTTAAATGGCTGTGCCTGTCAGCCAACTACCGGTTTGCTTGTGGTAAGGCATTTTCCACCATAAAGATAAATATTCGGGTGTTCGGTCAAATGACTTTTCGGTTTAATGACTGTCGACACACTGACTTCAGGTCTTGTGCCTTATCAGCCAACTACCTGTTGATAGATGTAAGGCATTTTCCACCAAAAATATAAATATTTGGGTGTTCGGTCAAATTACTTTTCGGTTTAATGACTGTGCCTGTCAGCCAACTACCTGTTGCCAGAGGGAAGACATTTTCCACAAAAAATATAAATGTTCGGGTGTTCGGCCAAATGACTTTTCGGTTAAATGGCAGTGCCTGTCAGCCAACTACATACCTGTTTGCTAGAGGTAAGACATTTTTAACCAAAAAGATAAATATTCGGGTGTTCGGTCAAATGACTTTTCGGTTAAATGGCTGTGCCTGTCAGCCAACTACCTGTTTGCTAGAGGTAAGACTTTTTTTTTTTTTTACCAAAAAGATAAATATTCGGGTGTTCGGTCAAATAACTTTTCGGTTAAATGACTGTCGACATACTGACTTCGGGTCTAGTGCCGGTTGCTAGAGGTAAGACATTTTCGACCAAAAATATAAATATTCGGGTGTTCGGTCAAATGACTTTTCGGTTAAATCACTGTCGACAAACTGACTTCGGGTCTAGTGCCTATCAGCCAAACTACCTGTTGCCAGATAGAAGACATTTTCCACCAAAAATATAAATATTCAGGTGTTCGGTCAAATGACTTTTCGGTTAAATGACTGTCGACACACTGACTTCAGGTCTTGTGCCTTATCAGCCAACTACCTGTTGATAGATGTAAGGCATTTTCCATCAAAAATATAAATATTCGGGTGTTCGGTCAAATGACTTTTTCGGTTAAATGGCTGTGCCTGTCAGCCAAATACCTGTTGCTGGATGTAAGGCATTTTCCACCATAAAGGTAAATATTCGGGTGTTCGGTCAAATGACTTTTCGGTTAAATGACTGTCGACATACTGACTTCGGGTCTAGTGCCGGTTGCTAGAGGTAAGACATTTTCGACCAAAAATATAAATGTTCGGGTGTTCGGTCAAATGACTTTTTCGGTTAAATGGCTGTGCCTGTCAGCCAACAACCTGTTTGCTAGAGGAAAGACATTTTCCATCAAAAATATAAATATTCGGGTGTTCGGTCAAATGACGAATCGGTTAAATGACTGTCGACAAAGTGACTGCGGGTCTAGTGCCTGTTGCTAGAGGTAAGACATTTTCCACCAAAAAGATAAATATTCGGGTGTTCGGTCAAATGATTTTTTGGTTAAAAGACTGTCGACAAACCACATCTGGTCTAGTGCCTAACAGCCAACTACCTGTTGCCAGAGGGAAGACATTTTCCACCAAAAAGACAAATATTTGGGTGTTCGGTCAAATGAAAAAGTTCTTGCGAATCGCGCCCCTGGGAATCTAACCCAGACAGTTTGATTTACTTTTACGATTAAATAATTTTTATTGGGTCTATTTTTTGTTACACGGTTTTTAAATCGGTACATAAAGACACTCCAGTAAATGGTACTCTTTTGTCAGGATATTTTTGATAAAATATGGACATTCATAGTTGATGAAAAAAAAAGAACATCTACTGTATACAAAAAAAAACATTGGTTGCTGGGACGTGACCAGGTAGGAGATCCGTAGTGTTCGGAACCCTCCCTTTGAGGATTTAAATATAAATAAAACCAGTGAAGACATAATAAGAAAATTACAGAAACTTAGCTATATGTTAGCTTACAGAGAGCTTTATTTTGAAGGATTATTGTAACCCTTTGAAGTGAGCTACAATAAATGCGTTCCCTCCCACAAGCCTCCTGCATGCCTCATACACATAAGCGACAGGGACTGTGTTCGCAAGAAGCCTATATTTAATGCGGGTTTGCACACGTGTTTCATACAACATTATATTGCGTGTTTCGTGTATTATTTAATATTAATAATTTTTTTAACGAAAACAAAAAAAAAACAATTGACTTAAGAAAAAAGTATTGACATAAATTAAATAAAAAACCATACATAAAATGTTAGTTTTTTCTTTTCTCAGCAAAATTCATTCTTAAATTTCCGCGTGTAAACGTTGGAGTTCTAAAAATCTACTTTTCCTGAGGTCTTAATGTGTCAATTTTCATTTAAAACTCAATTAAAAAGAAAGCTTACTAAAAAAAAAAAATGTTTTAACGTGTGTGGGTTCTGTTGGGTGGCGCGTGATCTGACCACACAACGAGAAGCGCAGGGGAAGGTAAGCTCAGCTTCTGAATGTTGGCACTCCTGCCCGCCCGCCCGAGGGAGCGACGGCAGCGCTGCCAGGCGTCTCGCCGGCGAACCAGCGCCGCGCGCACCTGCCCCCCCGCGGCATGAATCATTCAGCGAGCCGGCGAGGCGCTCTGGTTGCGCTATCAAAACACCGCCGGAGAAGAGCCCTGGGCTCCCATTGGAGGCGTTCGGTCAATCTGACAACGTCCGTGAAATGTTACTTTCTACGAAATTTTCCAAATATCCCCTTGGAGAGGGATCCTTTAACGTATAAGAACCTTTAAAAAAAAATCTTAAGGGGTAAGAATAAAAAAAGACGCCATCTTGGTTTCAAAAGTTTTGAAGCCATAAATGTGCTCAATCTCGTAACACTTAAACATTTAATTCGTTAAGGCATATATTACACATTAAGAGGTTTACTAAGTATATAAAATATTGGTATAAAAAATATTAAAAAAAATTTAGTCATTCTCAAATTAAAATTAAAAATAAAAATTTCAGAGGGAAACTATTTGTAGCAGGCAGTCATTATTAACTTCATTCGATTATGTAGGTAGCCTACTATGTTTTAAAACAGCTAAATATCTAATAATGAGCTATAAAAATTGGCATGACACAAAAACTGTTTAAACTAAGATGATGTCTTTTCATTTATATATTACTTCATATGAAAATATGCCAGTTTCTCGCATTTTTAATGTGTAACATCTCAGCTCTCGGTAAACGGCATTTGGCGGGAGTAATTACGTGAATGGAACGGAGGTCGCATGGAACGGAAATGCGTAACCACGGTGCTGCCATCTGATGCGGATGGCGTAAAACCAAAGTTCACAAAGCCGAAGGGAAACGTTACAGTATTAACTGTTTAGCGAAATTTAACAAGATGTGCAGTATTTTAATAAAAATTCCCTGTTGAAAATCAGGTCCAAAACAGGGGTTTAGTACTTTTCGAAGTCTTTTTCGCTTTTATATGAGCATTATTCTGTAAAGTAACCAATAAATACAAAACGACGCATGTCATGGAGAAATATATTATATTTTTGAACACAGTGTGCCTATTTTGAAAATACATTAAAAAAAAATACTATGCATTAAAAAAAAACATATATATATATATATTTTTCAATTTTATTTGAGAAAACTATGGCTTCATACGAGTGTATTTGACAACTTATATACAGAGAAACAAAGATTATAGACGAGAGTGTACCTAATTATATTATATTGAAAGATATCGTGGGTCACTAATTGGTCGCGTCTTGTGATTTATATTTGCCTAGTGTGTTCTATCACCCTTCACCCTAATGTTTTAAACATGAATTTTCAACCCACCCATATATTTATTTATTTTGCCACATAGAAAATAAAGAGTATGCGTGGAGTCCACACGCGACAGAAGTGAAGCTTCTTGCTTATAAATTATTAGATATTAGATAAATTATTTGTATTTTATTGAACAAGAGATAATAATTGAGAATAGTAAGGATACGGATTTGATTTCAAATGAAAAAAAAATTGGTTGTCTTTAAAATCGGTTTACGAACAATAGTTTAACGTGACGTCATAACAAAACATTGATGAAATGATTGCATACTTTTATGAGTAAAATTGAATCATTTTTATTTTAATAATAAAAGAATAAATACTTGAAATTATACTAGTGATCAGATTTTTAAAATGCAAGAAAAATTAACATTTATTGCCGAAATTGTTGTTGTAATAAGCAATGAAAACCACATTAACTTTTCACTTCACTTTATAAACAGCCGAGTGGAAGAGAGATAGATGCGGCGCAAGCGTACAATGAGCGCAACGGGACACAGCGTAACGGATCAATGTGCGTAACGGGACACTTTTTCGTGCGTGCAGCCGGCGTTCATCGATTTATTAGACGTTGTCACGTCAAAAATCGTTAAAAGCTGTAAGTTCAGAGCAGCCACGCGCTGCGCTGGGAACAATGCTAACCGGCTCCAAACACAAAGCGAGGATCGATGCTGGCGTGGCTGTCTGCAGGACCCCTCGCGTGCCGTCGGCGATTACCCGGCATGCAAATGTGCGTAGCCCCCCGGTCGCGGGAGGAGCGAGGGGGGGGGGGGGGGACCAATGGCTTTCCCGCAGTGACGTACGACGTCAAGTAGCTCGCGGACGGTTATAATCAGCCCTCCGACGACCTTTGCGCGCCTCTCGCCACAGAACAAGGAGGGAAATAAAGAAGTGCAACTCTTACAGTTTGAAACTGAAACCATGTTTCACGCGACATGTGTCGCCATCTGTCGGGCGGGCCCATAACTACCAGCAAATAAAAAAAAATCGGAATAGAGGTTCTCATACAAATTTTTTTTTTTTTTTTTTTTTTTTTTAAATGGGGGACATAAAAACATGGAGGGTGACACTTGATGAGTACAAAAAATAAAAAGAACAATTATTTACAATACAATATACACTGGGCGAGGCCCCTCCCGACGACTAGGTCCTAGGGGGCCGATGATCTGTGTGGTGTGATGCCGTGATGATGTGTGGTGATGGTTTTCTTCGAGGGGGGGGGGGGGGGGGGGGGGGGTGTGAGCAGGCCCTTTTGGCCGAGGCCTGCTCTGCTGGCCGGTGTCCGGATCGGAGGATGAGTTGGGGGTCGTCAGGTGGAGAAGGGAGGTACCGTGGTGTTCTTAGTCCCGCAGTGCATCGTGTGGGAGTGCAGGCCCTCCGGCGGCATCTTCGTCTGCGGAGGCCTCTTCTTGGAGGTGGTCTGTCGTGAAGAGGGGACGTCTGGGGTGTGGAGCATCTGGGGGGGGGGAAGGGGGGGGGGATCGGCGGTGAGTCGGATGAGGGGGTTTGTGCTTGTGGAACATTTGCGAAGGAATTTGGTGGTGGTTTTTAGTTAATACGTTTTTTTTTTTGGTTGTATTAAGTTATCTCCTTGACGGCGCAAAATTAATTTATCGATGCGAGAATACTTAATGCTGTTTTGTAATAAACCGTCATGCAATAAATAAAGGAGTATGAGGTGCAAAACCTCATTGTATTACACACCACAAAATTAGTGGCTACCTAAATAGAGTGAGTTTTCACTGGTTTGTTTGCCTGATAATAGCTTGTACATTACTTCTCCTAATAAATTAATGTGGTTATGTCAGCAATATATTATGAAAACTACTATCTAGCGGACGGGCCCATAACTACTTCAAAAAAGCTAGGTCTCAGTATCGGTAATTAGAGTTTCTCCCCTATGCTTCTCGTCCCGAGCCATCAAGCTGCAGCCGATGTTCCGCGCGCCTTCTTACAGTCGGCGCGCGTGAACTGACTTCCCCTGGAAATGCGATCAACGCCAAGTTTCTCAGCACGTCGTTAGTAAGGGGATCACAGCGTTCATGCCCCCAATTTTACAGTACCTGCAATGATTATTTTACAGCATACCATAACTGTGGTATCGCGACGGATATTATGGCACTTTCCATGGTATGCAAAGCAAAAATTACGGTACGCAACGGTGATAATAAGCTGGAATTATACTACGCCAAAATACCCAAACTTTCAAATTAATAATATTAGTAGGATATTCATAAGTTATGTCATATTTCTCGGTTAACTTTAATTTCCTCTTTTCATATAGGTAATGTCAAACCTGAATATTGTGGTAGATTAAATATTTTATAATTCTGTCAGAATTTTTTTCCTTTTTTTTTTTATTACATCGGACATAAGGAAGAGAAGGCAGAGAGCTTTAAATTCGCTATCTGATTAACAAAATTATAACAAAGAAATTTGGTGTGTGCACTAATATATCGGCGTTGGAAGTTATGGTTACTTGGCGTAATAAAAAACTAAATTAAATTTTTTATGCAAATAATTAACAGAAATATAATAAAAGGTCTGGAGAGATATGATAAATATGGTTGGTAAAGTACAAATTCTATTAAATTAAACATTTTTAAAATAAACACTCAGTATTAAATATAAATATTAAGGCGCGTAAAAATTAATTATTTGATTTTATAAAATAACAAGATATATTTTAATTTAGCCTATAATAAAAATTTATTTTAAATATTTATTAATACTAATGTAATAATTCATAAAGCAAATAAATTATACATACGGGAACATAACCACAAAAACCACTCCTATGAAAACGGCCAGTAGACAATCCCTGCCAGCGACAATGATCCGAGGTGCATTAACGTAAGTTAGTAATTTAAGAGGAATTATGATTAATGCATTTCGTAGATTTTCTGCCAAGCGAGTGTTTTTGTTTTAAGAGTTACGATTCTTCCCCCCCCCCCCAAAAGTGACACGTGACTATCGAATCATTTAATTAGCGGACTGAAATTTTGAATTAAATAATGAAACGACTTCGATAAAAATGAAAAAGACCAGAAAAAATACCCCTGACGTTGACATGATTTTAAACAATGAAGTTTGTTAAAACACTAGTGGTTTGTTAAAATACATTAAACAGTAAACACTATATATTTACCCTGTGGCTTTGAAAACTTGGGTTCGCACCATCTGCTAGCACCGTGGTTACACACTTCCGTTCCATGACATCTTTATGCTTACGGTTATTTTACCTCATTTATATAACACACTTGAAAAAATTTATTAACACAATTTATATGACTTATATTTACATTAATTAAATGTTTTTCATTATATGGCCCAGCATTCGATATCAATAACTAAAGTATAACATTCAAAAACAAATTTATAATTTTTATTTGTATTTATCTTTTATTTCATTGTCTAAAAATTTATATGCATTTTGCGCGCGCATCGTAAAAATTCACTCTCATCTTTTTTTGCATATTGCACCTAAAGAAGTATAGCTTCAAAAATAAAAGTATATTTCCTAAATTAATTTCTCAGCTAATGTGAAAACTGCAGTTACTACTAGCTCGCTGTAGGAAAGGTTTTGATGGACATTAAAAACTGATAAAAACTAGCTTCTACTGCGCAGCTAAGGTTTCCCCCCCCCCCCCTCCCTCCTTTGCGACAGAGAATTTCCGTCACTCCCCTCTCTGTCGCAAAGAAGGGGGGAGGGGGGGGGGGGGCCTAAGCTGCGCAGTAGAAGCTAGTTTTCGTCAGTTTTTAATCTCCATCAAAATTTTTCCTACAGCGAGCCAGTAGTACTTAACTGTATTTAATCTAATTAATATTGCCTGGCACTTTGATTAAATTCAATAATACATCTAATTTTTCAAATTTTAACTGTTTTAATACAAGAAAATAATTGGTATCGTAGATTGAAAAAAAAAATTAATCAGTGATATGGAAGTTAAAATGTAAAAATATATTATTTTTTAATCAAATATTGTGTCACTACATATTCTTTTAAAATATAAATCTCCTAGGTCTAGAGTGGTTTTGGAGTAAATGTTTATTGATCCAAATTTATACCTTTTTAACTTTACCAACATTGAACTATCACTTTTGTTTATTAAACAAACTAAACTCCAAACAAGACTGTCTTTGTAACATATGATTTTCTCTAACAATGTCCAACTGTTACCTTATTATTTCAACTTTGTGTTGGATTCGCTGTGACTTTTGGTGTTTCACTGTATAATGACGATACAAATTACTAGAAGAAAATTCCTGATATATTCTGACTTTGAGAAAATCACTTCCATTCTAATTTCGATCATCGTGAATACTGGATAGGTTAGGTTATTTAGAGGTAAAGATTTTATACGATATATTTTTAAAATTGAATTTATTTTCTACTATTAAGTAGTGGCCTCGCAATTCTACGTGACTGCTAAACGTAACACTGACAAAGATATTACTAACAATTACCAATACGTAGATGACAGAACATATTATGTTAAATCCTTACATGCAATAATTTTTATGATGTTAGTTGTAAATCGTGGATCAACAAAGCATAATTTTCCCTTCTGCCTGAACATATTTATTTTTCTATACAATTTATTCACACAACTTTCATGTGTGTTTATACGTAAAACCTATTTTTATCTGTTTGACATGTAAATGCTACGAATTTTTCACAAACCAGAAAGCCCTGTATTTTATGAAACCTTAATTCGCCAAGTTATTTGTGGTTGTCGTTTGAAGTATGGGTGGCATAAAAATATGAAATCATATTTCTATATTTTTTAAAACTCATACAAGGTTCCCTCTCTTACACCTCAAATGTAACATAATAAAAAGTGGTACCGAAAACAAAAGAGCTGAAAGATAAACTAAAATTGTTTGAACGTAAATTTTATCAAAAGAATGAATATATAACTACATAAGGGTTACTTAATATAGAAACAATTATTGCTTCAAGCAGACTAATTATAAAAGACCAATCTAAAATAAAAATAATAAAAAGGTACGCAATATTAAACAGCATTTTTTATTACTATCAATAATAAAGAACTGAACGTCTGTACAAAAATCAATAAAAAATTTAATTATCAGAAAAAGAGTATAAAATGCATTTATTTGCACGAAATAATTATAAATCGTTTTCAAATAATTTACTTTGAGAATAGTTGGCATGTTTTACACCTTTAAAAATAAAATATTTTACATTTATGTTTTATTTTTTGACACCATTTATTTTCGTTTTAAACGAACAATAAGTACTCGATTAACGGCCGTTAAACTGAGCAAGTGGTTTTAAAAAAACTCAACTTAAAATTGTATGAAAATTCTTTCCATCTTAAAAAAAATATGTATTTCATAAATGCAAAAATAACCATTGCAAAGTTTTGTACAAAGTTACAAAATATTTCTATTAGTATTACAAACTGAACCGTGGCAACTGGTTTCCAAATTAACTTCTGTAAAAGTACAGAATTATTTTCCGTGTATGTTTTAAGAAGTCCGATCTGAGCCTCAGTTGTTTTCGGACTCCGGAGTGCCACAGCATCCGGAACAAGTGGTTCTGGGTTCGAGTCCCGGGTAGAGCATGGGTGTAGATTTGTGTTTGCGTAAATTTTTCACTAGTCTGTCGAAGTCAATGAAAAATATATGAAAAGAAACTGTCAAATTATAAATAATAATTTTAAAAAATGTAAGAGAGTCTTTCAGTACTTGCCAGACTTTGTAACATCTAACGTGTGTAACGAGCAAATTTATTCATACAATTATAATACGAAACTCTCACACGAATCGAATTTTCAAGTATTATTCTTAAAAAAAATAATGCCGAGCGTGATAAATATACGCAAATTGTGTTTTAAACTGAATTTATGGATGCGAATCGCACGTAGTTTCTGCACCCGACGCTAGAATTCGTTGCCGGAGAAACTAACGTCAACTATCGAATCACTCGATTAGCAGAGAGAAATTTTAAACTATACGATGAAACGGCTCCGATAGAAGATAAAAAGACTTAAAAAAATACCAATACCACTTTTTATTTACTTGGTTTTCGACAAGAAAAATGTATTAAAATACTGCTCATCTTGTTAAAAATTAATCAAACAGTTAACACTGCAGGATTTTCCTTTGTATTTGTGAACTTTGATTCGCGCCATCCACCATAGACTCGCGAATTTACTCCTACAAAATGCTGTATACCGAGAGCTAAGATGTTGCACACCCAAGAAAAAAAAAATGAAAAAAGGAGTGGATGGTTGGCTTTTTGGTGATTAAAATCTCAAGATGGCCAAACATAAAAAATTATATATATTTTTTATTTATTTATTATTTATTATAATTATTTGAGTGCCTAACAACAGTCAGAGCCTTTAACAGGTGGGCACTTAACAAATATTACAAAAAAATAACAATAACATACACAAAACACAATAATAACACAACAATAAAATGGGACAACGCAAACATAAAAACACATGACAAAAGACACGTAAAAAAAATAAAAACTAAAATTCTCAATTTTAAATTAATTCATTATCAACGAAATAACAATAATACATTATTTACATCAGAAATTATCTTAACTGCAAGAAAATTAAGAATTCGAAATGTCTTTCATTGAGATTTTTGCCCTTTTGAAAGGGTCTAAATCTTTCAAAATATCATTACAATTATCAGTACACCGTTTTGATAGCTCATTTTTTTATGTGATACGTTCGAAAAGGTCGCATATATATACATATATATATATATATATATATATATATATATATATATATATATATATATATATATATAAAGTGGCTAGAGCTTCTGAATGATGAGCCAAAACGTCTCATCGTGCTGTCCCTTCATCCCCGCTCCGCGGAAGGCAAGTTATGAGGATCTCTCCTCCTTATTGATAACCCAGCCTTCATATCCTATAAGGATTTCCAGGCTGGGCCCCCCATGGGGCACGGATACGGATACGTCGTACACGCAAAATGGAAAGGCGTTAAGAGGTGCAGCTATGCCCAGAGACTAAGGCTACTCATCCCAGCATAGGCACCACCACTCACTCAGCTGACCAGACAAGTGGCTGCTGCACCCCTAAGCTCAAAAGGTGCAGCATTGCTGGCGCCTACCCAATTCTCCCGCGGAAGGCAGTGGAGGACCATCGCAGAGTACATCTCTCCAGCCGCAGTTAGAGACCTCGGATACTTGTAGGCCACCTTCGTCGGCCGGCTTCCCCCACCACGGCGCGGCGTGGGGCTGAGCACACCGGCAGCTGCGAGCGACGGAGGGGCCGATAAGGGACAGTGGTTGTGAGCCCCGGGGGCCAATGGGGGGGGGGGGCTTAGTCCCCCCCCCTAATCTTACCACCCCCACCACCACGCCCCCGTCCAAAAGACCGCGCGAAGCAACCCCGAGATTCCATCAGGAACATTTGCAGATCCGACCAACTTCCTCCCTTTTGATAGTATTCTTACTAAAACACTAATTCGTTTTTGAAAATAACATTTTGAAGACGTAAAAAAAAATATCCAAAAATATCGGAAAGTCATAAACTTTACCGAAAAGTTACACGATATTTTTTTTACAGTGTGAATACAACAGTAAATTTAGGTACGGTCTTTTTTCGACGAAGAATGTGCCTCAAAAAGACGTAGAGTTTATTCGTAGATCAAGACAACTGAATTTTTTGTGTCTTGTTTTTTAGTCCTTTTTTTCTTTTAATTAAAAAAATCACTTTTAACATATTCTACTGCCTATCGCATGAGCGCCTGTGAAACTTCGGGAGTGACGCCGTTCCGATGCACTCAGAGTTTGGAGCGGCGAATGGAATCAGTGGGATTGCAGCAAGGAAATAATTTCTACCAACGAGCTGAAGCTCAGTGGTAAACAAATGCAATTCGCTGGCAAACAGAGAGTCAGTTCAGTCACATGATAAAATTAGTGATGTGCCAATAATAAATCCTCAAATACCATAAAATCCTTAATTCGATATTCGAGGGAAAATATTCGAAGAAAAATATTACAGGAAATAGAAGTGAAGATCGAATAAAATCAACTATAGAAACAACAAAGTTAAGTCACAGGATAAAATTAGTGATGTACCAATGAGAAATACCATAAAATCCTTAATTCGAGGGAAAAGATTTGAAGGAAAATATTACAGGAAAAAAAGTAAATTAATAACAAAATCCAACACTGATAACCTCACAATGCCACAAGAATTGGTACTTTTAACATGAAACAAATAAATAAAAATACAATAATTATGTACTGATTCTGGAAACTTGTTTGTGAAACAAATATTTAAAGGGTTGAACGTTTCAACACCATAGTTAACATACATTTTAAAATTTTTTCTTGTATAGTAATTGAATTTTTTTTATTTTGGAGATTCGCATTCGAGGGCTATAATCGTAGTAGTCTTTGGGATTCGTATTCGAGAAAATTGGATGAAAGATGAAGAAAGCACCGTATTTAAGAAGAGCCATTTTTAACCTACTTACAAATCTAATTCCATTGATTTCGAGCATACGTGCTTTTGACGTGGCAACGTCTAATAAATCGATGAACGCCGGCTGCACGCACGAAAAAGTGTCCCGTTACGCACATTGTCCCGTTACGCACATTGTCCCGTCACGCTGTGTCCCGTTACGCTCATTGTACGCTTGCGCCGCATCTATCTCTCTTCCACTCGACTGGAACAACCATCGATTTGACTTTTTCGAGGCACATTAAACTTGAAACACTCCCATTCGTTTCCTTCTTTTCCTATCATCGTCCTATCCTTAACAGAATAACTCAGATTGGAAGAAGTTAAATAGCAAACATGTATAAAAGTTATAGTTAAAATAATCTCTTCGTTAAAGTAATAAAACTTTTCGAATTAATGAATGCAAGTAAAAGTAAATTTATCAATTAAATTGCAGATTTCATTTCACTTCTTCTTTGTACACAAACAAAATAGTGATAATTCAATAAAAATGATTCAATTTTATTCATAAAAGTATGCAATAATTTCATTTATGTTTGGTTATGACGTTGTCACGTTAAACTATCTTCCGTAAACCGACTTTACAGACAACCAATTTTTTTTCTCTCCTATCGAATTTCCCAGTTCGGCATCGCAGCGGGCTGCGCGTCAGCGCGCGGAGACTTCGTCGAGAACAGAAGTAAAAAAAAAAAAAAACCGTTAACGTTCTCTCTGCGGTCACGCTCGCGCTCCATCGGGGCCCCCGGAGCGATTAGTCGACTCGAGCGATTAGTCGACCCGAGCGATTAGTCGAACATCTGCAATGCAAATCCTCCCCCGTCGGCCCGCATCCGTAGCTTAACAATGCTCGCTGCTTCGCCCGGTGCATCTCTCCTCTCCCCATCCACACCCTGCCCCCCCTCCCTCCTTCCCTCGTGATAAGGGCGGATATGTGAGCGCGGGGGATTTACATTATTTACCGCGGCGCTACAAATCTCTCAGCGTGTCCGCGATTCACCACCCACGCGCGCCGCCTTCCTTACGTTATGCTAATTTCGCCCCCCTTCACCGCGAACTAGCTCGACTGTGTACGCAACCCCCGCTATCCCCCTCTTAGAAACCCGCGCAAATTAAGTGGGGAATCTTCTCGGCACGCCCCATTTCTGCGAGCATCTCTTAGACGGGAAACGGTCCTCGTGTGGGGTCGCCGACCTCCTCCGTCGGCGCGCCCGGTTTCCCGGTTTCACGGTTTCACGGTTTTCGGTTCGAGTCCCGGGCGCGACTTCGTACCGCCTGACGTCGCGTCGGAACACATCGTAACGGAACAATGAGCGTAATGGGACACAGCTTAACGGAACAATAAGTTTAACGGGACACAGCGTAACGGAACAATGTGCGCAACGGGACACAGTGCAACGGGACAATGAGCGTAACGGGACACAGCGTAACGGAACAATAAGTTTAACGGGAAACAGCTTAACGGAACAATGTGCGTAACGGGACACAGTGCAACGGAACAATGAGCGCAAAGGGACACAGCGCAACAGAACAATGAGCGTGACGGAACACAGCGTAACGGGACAATGTGCGTAACGGGACACTTTTTCGTGCGTGCAGCTGGCGTTCATCGAACTATTAGACGTTGTCACGTCAAGCGTCGGTCTGAAATAGGATCGTGACCGAGTCATAAAATAATGTGAGATTTTCGGTGATCGTTCCTTATTCGTATCCAGTTGTACTCTAACACAAACTATTAAAAATAAAAGAAAGGAATATGATATGTTTTTTTGTGATGAAAAGCTGTACTATTAAATACATAAAATTAATTTTGAAAAAAATATGTATATTACTTAGAAAAACATTGTTTTCCGTGAGCAATTGTTCTGCGTAGCACATACAATTGTATTTTAACGTAAAATATTAAAACAAAGTAAGCAGTTTGATTGTGTATGCGATTTTTAAACGGCACAATAAACAAAAAAAAATTAATATGCATTACAAGGTATAAGTTTAACCAGATAAAAAATTAATAAGTACTCAGTATTAAAAATGATAATGAAACGGAAAGTCTTGAAAAAAAATTATTAAACATACGAATTTGGAGCTGGTTTTCGACAAGGAATTTAATTAAAATGCTGCCCAATCTTGTTTGAATTAATGAAACAGTAAATCCTATGAAGTTTATCCTTTGGCTTTGAGAACTTTTGGCGCGCGGCATCAGCCGCGCGGTCGCTCGCCGCCGACTATCCGCACGGCGAGAGCCGATGTGTCGCGTGTCGGAAGGAGTGTCGGTGTTGATTTTTTTTTTGTTCGTCGGCTGACGGACGGCTCCGCCGACAGGCACGACACCGCGCGTCTGACGGACGGCGGCGGAGTGTCAAAGGGAAAGGAGGGGGAAGGGGGGACGGGGCGCCGACAAAGGGCTCACAGGGGCCGACAGACAGAGGCTCGCCCAGTCGAGAGCCCGAGGACGGGTCGTGCACGCGAAATAAAACCCTCCCCCCCTCACCCCCCTTACCAGTCCGACCACGTGACGAGATGTGAAAGCACCCCTGACTCTCCAGCCCACGAGGTCCGTACCTACCAAACAGACCTTTAATTTTCTCGACACAACTAGTCCACGATTCAGTAACAAATGAATACTACCGCTGTTGCGTCATTGCTAGAGACCGGAAAAATTCGCGGTTTCGATTTCCTTCAGGATAGACTGCACATTTCCCCTGTGCACTCGGCAAAATAACGCAAGTTCATTGGCTGCTGATTTGTAAGTCGTCTCAGTTGGTTTTTCTGTGATTCGATCCTTCTTTGGTTGAGGGTTTATAATTGGTTGAGTAAGCCAATAACAAAAACATCTAAGAGGTATATGTATTTGAATTCTAGCCTATCGCCTAATGAATCCGCAAAATTTTCCTGTCTCTAGTCATTGCTCATTACCGTGTAAGAAAACCACCTGGGCAGGGACGAAAGGCATGGTTCCTGATTGGGGGGGGGGGGGGCAGGAGGGTGTAAATAATTTATTTGGGCCCCTTTCCCCGTATGATTTAATGAACAAAGTTTTCACAAACACAATACAAAATAAACAAATATATCTAGACTGTAAACATCATACCGAGGCCATCACTGTAAACTGCGCGTATCACATAACTCGTTGAGGTTCCCAGCAAGTTATATTAGCAAATAGACTTGTAATTTTCGTCCTATAAGGGTAAACAAAGGCACTATAATTTTTTTTGGAAATAACCCCCCCCCCCCCCCCAATCCCAAATCCGAAACGGTAAATTGTTCGTTAGGATCTCACTAAGACGTCAACAATTATCGACTATTCTAAGACACAGCTGTGCATTTCAGGAGGGAAAAAAATTGCTTTAAAAGGACCGTAACAATATATGGCGGATAAATGAAGATAAAAGTGTAACGCAAATCCCTTAAGTGCTTACAAGAATCTGTATCGATTGTTTTATGCCTAAAAGTACTCTGGAAACACGCCTTTTAGCCATTTTCACTTTTCTAAAAATATAGTTTAAAAAACTTAATCCGGAAACAAAACTACTTTTCGGCCCTCGGTGTGAACTCTTAAATGATATTCGTAAACAGATTTCACTCGGATATCTTTGAGCAGTTTTCAAATCGCGTTGTTTTTCTTGTATGCCTGGGAAGGAGGGACCCTTAAGTATAGAAACAAATATATTCAATTTTAAATAATCTAACTTACTTCTTATATTTCGCTATTTGCAATAGTTAACTGCATAGGCACGGTTCTTAACGAGCTCCCAGAGACAAGAACACCAAAAATAACTTTAAACACACGTATTAAAAGTAAATGTAGAATACAGCGTTGGCGTAAGAGCAAGCCGCCAAAGTTAGAAACCTGACACGCGCCATGACAAACGCTATCCATAGTATCCATGCCTTGCGCGATAATGCGTGCTGGCGTTCTTCCGCCAGCCGTCACGTCGCGCACTACGTCACGTCACGCACCACGTCACGACGTCACGTCACGTCACGTGACGCGCGGCCCGGAATGCCCAGGCGTCCGTCCGTTTTCCCTCCGGCCAAGCGACAGCCGCGATTTATGCGCGCTGCGCCTGACGGGCCAGCGTTATGCAACCCGTCGCACAGCTGCGCAGCGGCGCCATGCCAAGCTCCAAGTTAAAGATTTTCTAAGTTACGACGTTTCTAAGTTGCGAGTTCCTAGGTTACGCTCGTTCTAACGTATGTAAGTTCTAAATTATATTGTTTTGTTTACTCTCACGAGAATTCTACATATGTTGTGACTGTTTTAAGTTATGTGTGGATCCCGGAATTTACAGTTGGGAAAAAAGTATTTCACTAACCGCGAGTCAGACCTCCGAATAAGTTTGCGCATCTTCAGATTTCTTTTTTTAAAAATCTGCTGTAAAACGCAAAATGTAGGTTAGGTTAAGTGTGTTACATAAATATAACTTTCGCTAAAATGCATACATTGTTATTTTCCAAGAGTAATCTCCACACGTTTAGGTGATCTTATCTCAAATGAAAGGCTGGTGAGGCTATGTAGATCAGCAACATTTTAAATAATCTAAAATCGTAAAAAAATTATAACACTAAGTATATGTTTGTATATTTGCTTTTGCTTAGACGATTGAAATCAGTCTGTAAATATTTTCTACAAACAAAACTTTAACCTTACTGAGTTGATTCAACATTTAATATTTAACGGTAAAAATTTCATCACGATATTCTTTTTTTCGATATGGCGTCAAATATCTGTAGGCTAAAAATTTATTGTGTCTCTACAGTATGAGGAGCACTGGACTAATATATAATTTTGTTTTTTAACTAAGGGTTGTCTAATTTGTAATGTAATGTAATTTAATTCTAACGTATTTTTTTTAAGTTGTCCTTATTTATTTTTATTATTGTAAATGATAACATCAAGTATTAAAAGATAGTTGTGCTATTATACAGTTTTATTTTTTTTATAGCTATTGAAATGTTGACGAATGCAATATATACGGATGAATAACACGGGTCCGCCATCCTTTTGAGATTTCACATACTAACAAGACGGCATCACCGTGTTTACACATTTCCGTTCCAATCGAATTCCGCACAATTCATGAAATTATGTCTACCAAATGCCGTATACTGAGAGCTAAGAGTTACGCAACAAAGTTTTTTTGACAGGCTATTGATTCAACGGGCAAATAAAAATTATTGGATTACCGATAAACGTTACAGACTGCCGGGTTTCCAGGAAGCGCAAGCTGCGAGGAAAACAGAATTTAAAAAAAACCTGCCCGTTGCCAGGGCGGAAAACTTAATAGTAACAACAGTAATTAAATTTGAGGTTAGGTTCGGTGAGTATGTTACGAAGCCGAACTGACAAACAAACACTCGTGCGGCCTGGGCAAACAAGACGCGAACTCGAACAAACGATCGTCTTTGCCGCAAAACCAAACAGAGATTTCCCGTCGGGTCAGAGGTTCGACTGACGTCACGTCCCGAACAAACAGAATTCCGGTTCGCAGCGTACACCCATCACGTGACCAATTCCTGCCCCCTCCCCCCTTCCCCAGTGTTTCTAAAGGGAAATGCCGGAAAGCCCTGGTGTAAGGCACACGTTAATTAAATGCGCGGGGCACCTACCTCCCTTCCTCACCCCTTGCTCGGTCGGCAGCTCGGCAGTGCAAATATGTCGGGCGGGTTGCCTCCCACGCACCTTCCAGGCGCGTTCCATCCCTTCATCGGCTGCCAAGTTCTCTGAGCTGGGCGAAGGGTGAAAACGGGATTCTATCATCCGATCTGCTAACAAGGTCGCAATCTCCACTGGTCTGCTACTCCAGCCTGTTAAAAAAAAGTGTATGCGTGTACTTATTTACGCACGTTAGACGTTGTACTTAATTGGCGTAATCTATATATATATAATATAATAAAATAAAATTTTGGTATGAATGACGTTTATAAACTCCGACACCATTTGACCGATCGCCATGAAAATTGTCATATCGATTTTTTTTTCATGGAGAATGTTTTTATGCTATCCATTTTTTGTAACTCGCCGCTAGATGACGCTGCAGCGCATCAACTTATATGCCGTTCAACCGATCGCCATGGGTAATCGAAAAATCATAGGTCATATACATACGCATAGACATCACAATTTGACACCCAGGGCAGACAGAGGAAGGTCAGAGTTACAGACATTAGTGTTTCGAAGAAAACTAACAGTCGCTTATTCCGTTGGAAAATGCCAAATTCTCTTAATTAAAAAAATGCAATAGCAAGAAGTAAATTCTAACAATAATTGAATAAAATATTTTATTTATTCTCATTAATATCTTAAATTAATAATGAATAAAATGCTTTATTTTTCGTATGCGTATTTTTTTCATCTGATTAACTGAACTAAATGTATAATTTTTTATGGTTAAAAAAATCAATTTCTTTTGAGTAAAGTAAGTTACATTATGCTGTAAATGTTTCAAAACGTTAAAAATATTACTTGATTTTTATCGAAAAAAAGAAATGATTTTTTTGAACATGCTATTTATACATACAGTAAATATAAGATTTTTGTAAAATCTCGTGTGAATATTTGAATAATAGGGTTCCACAATTAATTACTGGCGTAAATTTTATATCATCACGAATTTTTATGACATCGTTGTAACTTTTTCTTTATGCTTTTTTTTTTAAATTTAAACTAAAAGCAATTTATGGAAAACGGAAAAGGAAAAAATTCCATTTGGCGACAACGAGAAAGTGAAACAGTGGTTAGGAATTATAATTATAATAGTTTTTATAACAGTTTTAATGTTTCGATGCAAAAAAATAATTAGGATAGATTTCAATTATTTCTACGTTTTAGCTCAACACATTTGAGTAAATATTAATATTTTATAATTTGTATCATACGCATGTAAAATTTAAAAAAATAGTGGGGTATTAACACGTAATATCAAAAGAATAATATCTGAATCATAAAATTAATGTTACATAATTTTAAAACATATAGCTATTATATCCTAGTAGTTGTTCATTATTTAAATTTTGTTATTGCTCTAACTTTAATTTTTTATTTTATTTTACTAGCATTTGAAATCCATTTGCAGTATGTATTTTTTGTTTACTAAGAATACTTTGATTTAAAAAGGGTTTAAATGCTAAGCTAAAACCTTTACTTAACTCTCGGTGCGAGAATTCAACTTGCACTATCACTTTTTTCCAAACGTAAAAGATATTTTTTGTTTGTTTTTACACAAAGGATTGTTATTTCAACTGACACATGGATTAAACAAAGACTATCCGTAAATCTTACAACACCCTTCTTCCTGCAAACACAAGAGAATAGTTAACGAAGAAAACAAAAGTATCTTTAAGTAACAGTTCTATCAAACTGAAATAATCCCAGATTTCGTTTAGAAGTGGGAAAGCTGCGATGTTAAGTATTTACAAACCGATTTACCCTGAAGAAGTGCCGTTTAGAAACCATTAAGAGAATTGGAAAACTTTTTCCCAAGTGACACTCTTGTTCGAAATATGAGCAAAAAATGGAAAAGCCAATTTTATTACTGTCTGCTCTTGGAATGGTTTTTGTAGAAGTGTCTTTCTTTCGAGGCTAGAAACCTTTATTTAAGAGCGTTTTCTACTTTAAGGAATACTTTAACCTTAGATTTAATCACTGTTATCCTAAAGTTTTGATATGGACTAAAGATAAATAATTTTTTTACAAAACCTGCTACAAATATAACACGATAGCGACTAAACATTTAATAAATTACTATTCCTATATTTCGAAGGAACTCATTTATTTACAAATCGGCCCACATAATGTATATAACACCTGCGTTTGCTTTGTTTGAAAAATAAATCTCAATTGCAACCATTCTTAGTTTATATCCCGCATCCCTCATGTTAAACAAAACTTTGCCAAGGTCATGAACACACACACACATGTGGAGTTCGAAATATTTTTTTTTTATATTTATAAGACTGGCGAACAATGTATTACTCAATAACAAAAAAAGAAAATGAGTTTTCTCGTTTGTTCACGAACGCCAAAAAATACGGGGGGGGAGATTAACAAACGCCGCTGACAGAACACCCTGTGGCAGAAGGAATACATATATTTTTTTTTGAGAACGGTTGAATCCGAGACAAGTCACGAGACACAGACTGTACCGAGCGCAACTTACAACAAGGCACACGAGGACCGCGGTCATACGATATGCAGATCGGCACAGCCTTCCCCTTCACTCCTCTCCCCCTTGTGACTGTGAATCAGCTAGCTCCCCCCCCTTTAGCAAAGCGGCGACTGGGGATTTTGCGTCGACGGAGGGTAGGCTTTCAGTCCCTTATGCCCAGGGGTGGGCAGAACCATCGGGCGGTTAGCCGACGTGCAACCTCTCAGTTCACATCACGCGGCTATTGTGGGATTCATCTCGTGAATGCGACGGAAGTCAAGGAACGGAAAAAGTGTAACAACCGCGGCGCTGCCATCCGTGGAGGATGGCACTAACCAGAGTTCACAAAGCCAAAGGGAAACGCTATAGCATTAAATGTTAAACGAATTTTTAACAATACGGACACTATTTTAATATAATTACTTGTAGAAAATCAGGTTCAAATCAGGGGTTTAGTAATTTTTTTCAAGTCTTTTTAGCTTTCATCGGAGCCGTCTCATTATATAGTTTAAAAATTTATGCCAGCTAATCAAACAATTCAATGGTCGACGTAGCTGCTCCGGAGCGAATTCTAGCGGCGGGTGCGGAAACTACGTGTGATTCGCGTCCAGAAATGCAACTTAAAACGACAATTTGCGTACGATGTTGTTTCAGAATGTGCGGGTGATGTACAGGATGAGTCATTTTAAAAAGAGAAAACCCCTTTCCCCCTTCCTTCTCCGCGGAACACGGATGAGAAGTATGAGTGAGTTATTAAATTCGAGTGTGACAACAACCTACCTAGATGGGGTGCTGGAAATTACCTTCGTCATTGATGAACACTTTCCACATCCCTTCTATAATCTGTTTCACCCTTAGAGTAAATGTGGAGCAGTGTTGCCAGACTGATGCCCCCCGAGTTGTTAACATTTGAAGTCTTATTTTGCATATCATTATAAATCATAAGTTATAATATAATTTTTAATTATACTATTTCTCTAAGACCATAAAATAGCGTCTACTGACAGTATTATTACAGTTGTAGTCATTTCTGAACAAAAAAATAATTAACTGCTAAACACCATTTATTATTTCACAGGAGAAACTATTTGTAACAGTCAAACCTTACTAATATCAAGGAATTCCATGAAAGTATGTCCAATGCTGAAAAGAGCCAAACTTCTTAAAATTAAATTATATAAACTAAATGTTAACAAAAAAAGGACGAGACCAAGATGGCGCCTTTCAATAAAGTCTCCTTAGAAATAATAATAAAAAAAGATTAACTTGATGAAATGCACCAGGAAAATGTAATTCTACAATTCTCAATCCAAACATTACCGCACAAAATACAATTTTTTTCCCCGATGCATTAAACAAAATTTTCATCACATAACAAGTTGTCTGAAACTTTTGTGCTCTATGGCGTACGTCTGGCAACAGAGCACACCGAAACAAGGACAGCGTTAATAACGGGAATCGTGCATTGGGAAGAGAAAGAAAATGCCCATTTTCATGCGCACTGAAGTCTGAGGATGAGGCGCGCTATGGGTATGTTCTTGTCGCGCTTCACCTTATTTACTCAATCACTCATTAGTTTTCTCACAAGTTCCGCGGGGGGTCTCTTTTAAAAAATATGACTCACCCCGTGAATGAATATGTACCGTGATTTAGCAAGACGAGGCAATTAACTAAGTTTCAAACTTCTAGCAGGTTTTGGGCACGTGAAATCGCATTAAATACTTGTTTTAAAGTGTGTCTTTGGCGGTCATGATTGCCTACGTATCGGTCTCGCTTTGCCAAGTTGATCGGATCTATCGCAACTACCCGACAGCCCACTAACATCTTGGATTTCTATACGCCTTTAGCACTCGTGAAAAACAGTTTGACGTAAGAAATTAAATAAATAAAACAAATAAAGTTTGAAAACTTGTAGAGAAAAAAAAATACGTAGTATTAAACGGCAGACAAATATAAAATGGGAACAATTGAATCTACCTCCAGTTAGAAAAATGAAATGCAAATATTCCAGTTTACTGAATCAATAAAAAAATTATGACCCCCTACGTTTGCAATAAAGTGTTTAAAATTTGATTTAAGAGAAATCACTAAATACGTTTACTTCAAAAATGTGCATTAATCGTTCAAACGAAGTACTTCGTATGTATACCCTGTAAAACATTTTGTACTTTTTCAAGGAAAATCCTTGGAAACCCATTTGCCAACGATATTACAGAGCTTTGTAAAATTACCAATGGTACAAAGCTCTGCCTTGCAATCTTCCAAGTGATATCGTTGGCAACTGAGTTTCCTAGGACTATCCATGTAAAAGTACATTTTTTAAAAGCGTATTCGCAAAGCTGTAAAATTCACATCATAACTGATTTAAAGTGATATACGACATGACGTTCACTAGAATTTTTATTGTAGTTCCCATCAAACTTTCTAGCAGTATTTCAGTAGGTGATTTCCGTTTTCCAGAACCGTGATAAAAAAAAAAACATTATGCCCGCGTGTTTCTGTTTTCATTGGTTTAAATGGAGCGCACAGCCGTACTAAACATGAAATGTGACCACTGGATTCCAACAGTATTTTTCCCAACAAATGAGGCAAAACATTGCAATTTGTCAATTCGTTGCTCTCGATTGTGCGCTGCGAATAAAACACGACCAAAAAAAAAATTAGTTATTTTGGTGTAAAAAAAATATCTCTGCGTTGTTAGACACTTGCAACCCACGTATTTATGTTTTGTTTTATGGCTGTAAAATGTTGTATTTTTGCTGTTATGAATATGTATTTTACTCAGCGATCAAAGCAAATCACATTAAACCTAAACAAAACTGTTTAAAAGAAATGTAGCTGATAATACAGACAGTTTTAAGGAATAAAACTTTGCTTGATAAATTGCAGAATTTTTAGCATATGTAAGACACGTCACGGCATTGTTCAAGGCCTGCAGTGACCTGGTGTCATTAAAGTCGCACGTCCGAAAACATGTTAGCTCTCAACAGCAATACGCAAATTCTAATAGATCAGCGCCAGTCAGAAGACGTAAGTTCAACTATCATCACAGCAAAAATTCCCTGCTATATTTTTTTATCTGCTTAGAATCAATATAAAAAAATAAAATAAACCTCAGACGAGGCACGGACAATGTTCTATTAAATAATAAAAGAAAACAGTTTGAATTTTGTCACAATACTGAAGTTTAGTAGTTCAAAGTTAAATACTTTATTATTTAAAACCAAAATGTTGTTCAACCACAACTTCAAAGACGTTTACGTGTCCTGGATTGGGAAAGCGCGTCAGACCGCAAGTCGTGCGAATGTTGGGAGTTGCCCGGCTTCTGGGTTGCAGCCGCGTCGAAGGGCGAAGGCGTTTCGGTCGACGTCGCAGTCGCCATCATCAGGGACCAGTTTACCCAAAGGTGGGGGTTATTGCAAGTTCTCCTGCGATTTCAATACTGTCGCCTGAGATAAGGGGAGTGTTTCCGTTGGGCTTTTGGGCAATGGTTTTCAACTTATTTCGTTGCGACGAAGCTGCAGCCGAAGTGTGTTTGTGGGTCGAACTCAGACTCACCCTGTGTAGGGAACTGGGGCCTTCTCGGAGTGACCCCCCCAGTGCATAGGGCACAACCCTACGCCGCAGCTGATCCAACTGAATAAGCCTGAGCCCGTGAATCTCATGACCACTGGTCTGGAGTCGTTCTCCCAGCCCAACTATGCTAACGAGGGTTCTTTACGGGTCCAAGAAGAAGTCACGGGGGGGGGGGGACAGGAAACTGCCCCCTCCCCCCTGACTAGTGGACTGTGCAAGTGGAGATCTGCCCTTGCACACCGATGATCCCCCTCCATCTGGCGTCAGCTACATGGGAGGAGGGTCTGTCGTGTTTTCCAAGCAGCACGGATCCTTGGTATGGGTTAAACAAGCGTGTGTCACCACGCTTTTACAGACCTGTAACAACACGGGCTAGTCAGCTGTTCCCTGGTTCTGCCTTTGAGGTGCCGGTACAGGGAGGGAGGAGGTGCGGAATGCCGGACATGTCCCGGAAAACATGTGCAGGGAGTAATTTTAACCCCCCCCCCCCCCTATTCCACAAGAATGACAGCTATGGCAGGTCACGTCCGACGGTTCTTCAAAGGGCCTGTGGCGGAGAGCTACGACCATGTTGCGCAGAGCCCCAGGTAAACAGGCAAAACATACTGCGGCTGCGTAGGGAGGCGGTCTGCAGTGTGGCAATGCGTGGCGTGTTAGCATAAGAATGTTACAATAAGCAGTTACCTAGTGACAACATACCTAGATTTAAGTATAGGCTGGCTGGTAGCCCGGCGGGAAACGACAGAAGGTCGCCCCCGAAACAACCAGAGCCGCCCAATGAAACGCGGACAGAAATGTCCAAGTTCCCGCCCTTTGCTTGGTAGTTCATTTCTACTCTGTACAACTCTTCTTCCGGAACCATCCTTCTGTTTCCTGTAACCAACCTGCTTGCTATTAATGCATGAAACTATTGCATCCCGCATGTAAGTGCCCAGGTTTTTTCCCTGTATCTATGCAGGTTTTATCTGGGCCCAACTTATCTAGTTTTAGTCTAGGGTAGTCAGTGAGGGGATTTAGTCATGGCTAAAACGTTGCAGCGGCTGGCCAATCCCCCTCCTAGCACATGATTGATTCATGCTTCCTCTCCTGCATGGCTTAAACCCTGCACGATTAGAGCTTATAGGTAGAGACCCGGAAATTTCGCGGATTCTTCTGGCCTCAGGATAGAATTCAAAGTTATATGTGTGCTCGACCCATGTTTACTTTCCCATTTGTTGATTTCTTAGCGGGAACATTTTTATACTTGTTATTTGGCACTACCTGATTCTCTTACTTCTCTCCTAGCTGGGCATCGTTGGTTCACGGTCGTAGACGGGCGTGTCCAAACAACTGCGGTCCAATCATGAACACAGTGCGAGAGTGTGAAGGTTTTGCATTGTAGCTTGCGACTAAATGAATCCGCGAAATTTCCGGGTCTCTACTTATTAAAGGCTTCGGCCTGAGACGCACTTAGAGTCACAAATACACTTAGTTTTTAGTTAGGTTAGGATAAATATAAAAAAAACGGAAGCCCAGTGAAATCCTCGTGCGTGGCTGGGACGTTGCGAGCTGCTCTCGGGAAAGTAGTTCCGCGCACGAGAAGGGCGTCTCTGCGAGGCGTCTTCCCCGCGGATTGCTTCCAGCAAACAGCACTTATCCCCGGAACGAGTCCCTGCATGCGCGCGCAGACGGAATTTTCTCCCGTAGTCCTGAGTGTTTCTGGGTCGAGTGGGAAAATGAAGAGGTGCCGGGGTAGGGGGGTGGCATACACCGTCGGGGAGTTGATGAGAAGCACGCCCGAAACATTCTCGCGCGTTGTCGCAAACATCTTCCTCACGCGTCCCTCGCGAGGGAATGGGCCTGTTGGGAAGGCGGAGAAGGGGGTGGGGGAGTCACTACTGCGTTCAGGGAGACTTCAGTCAATTATGCATGAGTGGAATCAGGGTCCCTGCAGACATTCGTGTTTGAGTTTTCAAAGAGGTCCTCCCAAGAGTTCAAATGTACACTCTAAAGAACCAAATCGGATGATATTCATGCGAGATAAGTTTACATGCTTACTTTTCTCTTTTTTTAAGTAAAAAATAAATATAAACACACTCCATTTCACAACACTATTACAAAGTAATTAAAATATGGATAATGCTGTAATGTTTGAGAATGCTCAGGATTCTTTAAGTATCAATATCACGTGTGAAGTGTGAGTTATACACATATACACCGTGTCTCAAACAACAACGTCAAGTTGAGAAAGGTTGACAGGTTAATTAATGATTTTTTCTAAACGGGGTTAGTAATTAACGTTCTTGATTTTGTGCTTGACCTATCACACACAACTCATGTGATGACTTTAGAGAAAAAAAAAGGTTTCGTTGTACTATAAAAATTTATGTATTAATTCTTCACTAATGTATCAAAATATTAATACGTTTAAATTATTTCCTTATTTTAGGGATATATTTTTTTTGCGGCTCAGTAAGAGCGTGCCACCGTGTCTACGAATTAACATTTTAAAGTCTTAAAAAGAATGCAATGAAAATAAAACGACACGTGAAATGAATACTTATTTAAAAAACCACACATTTATTTATTTTAATAAATAAAATAAACCTTTTGTAAGATATAAGCTACTAAACACAATTTAATGCAAAAATTAAAAAAAGGAACTGATAACATTTCAGTCTATTACAAACTATTACAAGTTCATACAGGTAAAATTTCAAAAATCTCTCTGCTGCTATTATGAACTCTGTTTGCTCTGTAAATTTAGTCAAAAATAACAAATCAATAAAATTATAACAAAACTTAAACATTTACAAATAATCATTTACACACATCCATGCAAATTCAATGACGCTTCAACAAAAAAAAATTACGAGCAATGTTTTCCCAAAGTATCGAACCGTATAACTTTTCCTTCTAATACTCTCCTAACTTCCTTCTGGCTAACAGCCAGTCGTGGGATGAAATCCCGCCGTTTCCCACGCATCCCACACGACACGTAAAATATGAACATAAACAGCGCCCGCAAGGGAAAAAAAAAAAACACCGTTTTGTCGCGCGCACGTCTTGGCTCCTGTCTCTCTCCTCCGAGAACCAGCCTTTATCTGGTGTGTGGGAGGTGTTGGAGGTGTTGGAGGGAGGGAGGGAGGGAGGGAGGGCGGGAAGAGGAAGAGGGAGGGGAAGAGGAAGAGGGAAAGGTGGAGCGAAGTAAAGTGGTTCGCTGCACCATTGCCACCGTCGAGTTTCTCGAGACGTGCCGCGACTTCTGTGCGGCGAAGAAGTCCCTACCCCCTACCCCCTACCACCTACCCCCTACCCCCTACCCCCTACCTCCGACCCCACCCCATAGCCTAACACACGACACTCGCTACACATTAGACGCTTCGCTGGGAATCGCAATAAGGCGCGCAAGTACCTTCCTCCTACACTGTTAGGAATTACAGCACGTTTATGGACTTTTAAAAACGAAGAACTCAACTCAAATAATCAAAGATTAAAATAACTGGTATCCCCTTTAAGAATACGTCGTATTTCGACTTCCCCGTCGCATATTTCATTCCGAACAAAAGTAAACACACGAGTACACAAAAAAAAAAAAACACTTCTTGCTGTAAAATTTACCAGTTATGATATTTTTTTTTTTTAACATACCAGGAACATTATTTTTGTTTCAAGTTCCAATTTACGAAAATTCTTGGATAATAAATTGTTATCTGTGTTATTCGTGAATTGAAGGTGAAAATTTTCAACAGCGTTCCCCCTAACATCACCAGCTGGGAGTTAAGAGTAAAGGCACCTTTGTCGCTGAACAAATATGGCTCGGTTTTAGTTATTTCATTTTCATGTCATTGCACTGGTATTTTTTTTTTTTTGCGAATGGAACTAAAATAATTAGGTGAAAAACCGGACATTTGTAAAATTTGTACATTTATATGGAAGCATCTGAATCGCTGCAAAAAAATATGTTCGCACTAATACTGGGCTCGTATTCTTTCAAAGTTTTACATTAGTTGAATATTTGTAAACCGTTTCTTGAATAACTTTCCAGTATTAAATGTACACATAAATAAGCATACTAAAACAAAATAAAGTTCAACAGTTGAATATTCGATTATCGTTTTCATGGTTAGAACAATTGTTGCTTGTATAAAAAATAATTAAAATTTAAAATTATGAGCAAAATTTTGGAAGCGCGATAAGAAACATTCAGTATAGTTAAAAAAAAAAACGTATTTCATATATGCAAAAATAACCAAAGGTAATTTACTGTGCAAATTTACAGTATATTTCTTGGAAATATTTAACTATTTCTTGGAAACTGAGTTCCAGAGAAATATTTCGTAAAATTAGTATAACATGTTTACCAATTTTATTGCACTCGGTATCTTAAAAAAATCAAATTTTGCGTAAACTGTAGGAGAAGGTTTGTTTGCACCAACAAAAATGTTTGTTTGAACATGATGATCAAAAGGATCAACCGAGTTGATCGAAAAAAATATTTGGTCGATACCAGAAAAAAAAGTTTTCCAGGTCAAATATTTTCAAAAAATGTCAGAATAGATTTTTTTGCAAATGTTATTTTGTAACAATTTTTTTTGCGACATCTAAATATTTTTTATCTAATACAAATAAATATATCGATATACCTATAGTTAGCGCAGACTAACTTTTTTCAGTATATATTACAGGAAAAGCAACAAAAATTACAAAGAAAAAATAATTAAAAGTGCAAGTAAAAAAAAACTATATCTATGTTGTGGAATTTCGGGGAAAGATCCATTCTAATAACCTCTACTATTGCTTCGCTGCGAGTTTTGGTAGGACTTAAATCCGGGATATTTTTGTATCCTTGTGTTACATTATTCAGGTATTTACTACACTCCAGAGCTCAGGTTTAGATGTGGTGTCAGTAAGGTGTGTTTGAGTTTGCGTAATTGTATGTGAATGATTATTATTAGAGTGTGTTCGTTTTTTAAGGATGGGTATTATATTTATTACAAAAAATAATTTTATAAGTTGTCATGATTATAGAAACAGGTACATTTTAAATTTTTTTCATACACATCTCTTGTCATAGTCAGTGCTATTCTATTTTTTCACTTTAAGTCTAATTTATAAAACTTATATTATGATTTATCTTATATTTTATAAACATGGTCTTTTTTCTACTTGCTAGTTATTTATTTAATTCGTGTAGGTATTATCAAAATTGTTTAAATAGTTTTTATTTATTTCAACTTGATTATATATTTATTGTTTGGTTATCAATATACTATATATATATATATATATATGTAAACCTATGATTGGTCGACAAGCCTTAACTTCCCCACATAAAATAAGCCGATAAAATAAGTTATTTTACAGATAAAATATTAGCAATCTAAACTAACCATTGTTTACAGTGTACTTTTAAATAATGTTTGGGGCACTGGATATAATTACTTTATATATGTTTATGCGTATGATGCAATAGCCGCAATTTAAATAAACACATTTTAAAAGAACAGTTTCAATATTATTTTTTATATTGATGGAGCCAGTTTCCAAATATTAACGTCATGTCATATGAGTAATTAGTTTAATTTAAGCTCTATACAAACAGAATATATATTTAATACTTATTTAAATCAAATTATTACTTACTTTTTATATAAGATTATTTTAAAAATATGAAAATAATTTTTTTTGGGCCGTAGCCATTAGTGAAGATATCAAATGAGTCAATGATTACAGGGCGATTTATACTATTCATTGCAAAAATATGTAATATGATCTCAAAAACTAAAACCTACATTCGTATGTGAAAAAAAAATTACTTAAAAATTACATCCAATTTTCGAATGCGAACATTAAATTAAAATGTAGATATAATACCGCAGACATTTTTTTTTGTCCGAGTTAATGAGGTAAGAGTTGTAAAATCTTAACCCTAGATCGTTGCCCGAAACGGCTGTAAAGGACGTAACTAGAACGAATTGTGAAAAATAATTTTCAAAAAAAAAGTTGCAAAGTACTTATCAATTTGTTTCCCTTTTCTGAAATGGTAACGAGCATTAATTCCCTCCCAAGCCTGTGATGAATGACATTGCGAGTTAATAATCGCTCCAGAAGCGGCATCAAGCTGGAAGAGGATCAATCTTATTTCTGACGTGTTGTAGCAATCACGCAATTGAAAGTTTGGTGATAGCATTCTGTCGATTTTGTGTGCTCCGTAAAATGATTGATGAAGCTTCGGAGGACAGCCCTACATGTAATCACAACTCCAACAGCATCTGGAAAAAAAAAATCGACTCTCTCCAAAGAGATAAACTTTAAATTTTTATTTGTTTATTAATGGCATAGCCGTCACATTTATGGGTGAAAAATTCGCGGCGTATCGCGTGACTGTAGCATGACAACACATTTTCGTAGCAGAGTGTGGATTTGTAACTTGTGTCACACTTCACACATATAAAGTTTTGGATTACTTAACTGAGCCTCACGTAAAAAAATAAATCAATTAAAACCGAGACATTGCTTCTTCAAATAAATTATATACAGGCTAGATGAGTTTTTACAACGATCTCGCCTCTCTTTTATTCATACCAACTGATAATATTTAGGATAGTTACACAAGGCATGCTTTAATACAATTCTTTTGACACATGCCATTGCAGTTTTGCACCGCAAAAAACATTATATGAAATAAAAATTCCTCACTTCACGAATCATATAAAGAACGCACAGAAAGCATGTCATTATCAAACCATTTTCAATAAAGAAAAAAATTATGAAACGCGTTTGGTAGCAGTGGTTCATCAACTACATTTCCTATTTCCGTATTACCAGTGTCGCCGAGAGGTAGTTTTTTTGACGTGACAACGTCTAATAAATCTATGAACGCCGGCTGCACGCAAGAAAAATTGTCCCGTTACGCACATTTTTCCGTTACGCTGTGTCCCGTTACGCACATTGTACGCTTGCGCCGCATCTATCTCTCTTCCACTCGATTGGCCTATGCGTCCGAGGAGAAGAAAGACAGCGGCAGCACACAACTTACATCTACAAGTGAACTGTTTCGTCGAATGGTTATAAAGTGAAGTGAAAAGTTAATGTGGCTTTCATTGCTTATTACAACAACAATTTCGGCAGTAAAGGCTAATTATTCTTGCATTTTAAAAATCTGATTACTAGTATAATTTCAAGTATTTATTCTTTTATTATTAAAATAAAAATGTTTCAATTTTATTCATAAAAGTATGCAATCATTTCATCAATTTTTTGCTATGACGTTGTCAGGTTAAACTATCGTCCGTAAACCGACTTTACAGACAACCAATTTTTTTTGCTTAAGACCACATCTCATACCAAAACAATCCATGTGATGGATGTGGCAACATTGCTTCGTTCCTTTGAACTTAGCTTAATAATTTACTAGTTACAAAAACAAAGAGGGCAATTTTTTTATATGAACGCTGTGCACCGTTACATTGTTAATCTCGTGGCACCACAAAGAAAATGTATTTACTAAAATACCTAACAAATTGTCAAACGAACATTTGCAATAACGTCACTATGCAATTGCTTCCATAGTTTCTCAACATTCACTTTGATGTCGACGTCAAGGAATGTTCTACTGACCCATGATTTCTTCTCTAGTTCCTCTAGCACTTTGAGTCTTCGATGTATGCTTGTAAAGTTCTATTATTCAGTTACGCTAGTCACAAACTCTTGCAAAATCCGTACACAGTATGAACAGCAGCGGCTGATAGTGGATGAAAATGTTATTTAATTAAGTCTGTTTATGAAACCATCGCCTCAAAAAACAATAGACGGCGAAGTTGTTGGGTATTGGTCACCTTGTCCTTACTTCCAGACGACACGAGGAGTCTAATTGGCATTGGCGCCAAATGGAGGGACGTACCATTCGAAGAAAACATGTTTTACTCGCTCTTGGAGTTCCCGTTTCCGAGCGAACTGGATATAATTTATAGAGAACTGCAAATTTCGCATTTTCATTTGGCCTTTTAAATTCATAAAAATTCTGATGATTTTAAACGGTCAGGAAAATTTTAAATTTTTTTCTGAAAGAAATTAAAGCATGCCACATAGCAACCAGTAAAATTTACAATAAACCTAAGAGTTCTAGTTTTATATTCCATTTCATTCTCCTTATCAATACTGCACAAAAAAATGTTAAAAATGCAACTTTGCCAGGTAATTATGCAAAAAGTATTTGATGTATATTTATATATTTGAATTTTTTTTCAAAGTTCAGCCACTCAAGAAGTCCTGGAATGGGACATACACCCTTAATATAGCCCAGCAAACACAGTACTCTTTCTTGTACAACAATGTACACACATTTTTTGCACACCTCAACTTGTGCCGCCAACTATGCCAGCGACTAGTATGTATAAAAGTACTCGTATACTAGCTAGTTCGCTATAGAACGGTTCTATTCTTCGCCATATTTCTTGTTCACGTTCACAGTAACCAAGTAGAAATGTATTCGAAGCAACGTTATAAAAGCACATGCAACGTTTGTTCAAACATGCTTATTACAGTTTTAGTGCATTTAGGTGCTCACGTGCATGAATTAAATTAATTTTACTACAAAAATTGAACCACCTGCCAAAAAATAAACAAAAATCTCACAAGATTGTCCTGTGTGTATCGTCCGTTATCTTTCTTGCATACTAGCTAAAATTGGAATTTGTTTTAGCTATTTTTTTACCTTTGTTATTCCCTTTTGTGCTTAAGAAAGAGTTCCATGTGTATTAGAATTAGGTATACGAATAAAAACTCATTTGGCCTGTCGGTATGCAAATCCTGGAATAATTATCTTTGAAAGATTTGTGAAATGGGAGTGCATGACTTGATGTAAGCTTTTGGACATACGCCATTGCTAAACTCATGTATGTCTGTAGAAGAAAACTACAAAAAACCCAAAAGAAAAAAAACAAAAACACGAATTAAGCAAAAATTTGCTGTTGTCAATAGGATTTAAACACCACATAATATTACATAGCAGGAATATGGTCAACAAAAAAAGAAAAAAAATGGACTAACAGAACGAAAAAACCCCCACAAATGATGACAGCACAACATTTTTTTTGGGTTCAATATTTTTTGTTTTTTCGTTCTGTTAGTCCATTTTTCTTTGTTTTTCTTTGTTTTTTGTCCATATTTCTGTTATGGAATATTATGTGGTGTTTATATCCTTTTGACAACAGAATTTTTTTTGCTTAATTTGTGTTTTTGTTTTTGTCTTTTGGGTTTTTTTTTGTAGTTTTCTTCTACAGACATACATGAGCTTAGCAATGGTGTATGTCCCAAAGCTTACATCAAGTCCTGGAATAATACGGCTGCGTTATCAAGTTTATCACGATAAGAGACCGAAAAAAATACATATACCATTAGGATCCTTCAGATATTGATTCACGTTTTACTTGGCGGACTCTGGGGCGATGAGTGACTCGCAGACAAAGAAGGTTCGAATCACGGGCAGCGCAGTCCAGACAACTCTCGAGTCAGCAGTTAATTAGCAGCGAATATTTGTATAGGCATGTATATATGTATAGGACGGTGGAGTCTATCCTGGAGGTCAATGAAACCTAGAATTTTTCGTCCCTAATTATGATGAAACGATTTCTCGCCATATTCTGTTCCGAAGTTATGCCCTGCATTGGAACAGGCATCTTCAGGCTTGAGAAATCAACCGAGAAGTGATACCTCAATCCCTGAAGATGTACTATGCAATGCAGAACGAAACGTCGATACAATGGCTGCGAATGCCTGCAATAGTCTTTTTTTTCCTTTGTGAATCCCTTTAAGGGAAATAGGAGCACTTCTCGAATAAAAAAAATGCATCCTCTTATTATTTACTTCTATCGACACAATTTAAGCTACGAGTGATTTTTTTACTGCAAATATAAATCACAGCTCAGTGCGTAAAGCCATTCCTTAATCTGGTCAAACTGACACTTATTGCTGGTACAGAGATAAGTTGGCGTTTTATTAAATGGACTCTGACAAAACGGCAGCACCAATTTGGCATTTTAACGTTGTTTATCTCCAGAATCCAGAGTCGATGATACACGATCACAATGCCTAGAAATGGAATGCGTACGTCCATGGACATTTGTTTAATTTCGTTGATTTACAGGCCGCGCCTGCCCATTTACCATTGGTATATATTTCACTGAGACCAAATCAACATGTTAAGTGCCACTGATGTAAATCACGTAGAATACTTTTTAAATGGGCCATGTGCCTTTTTCTAAGAATATTGTTTTGTTTGGAGCTGGGAGATTCTAAATAAACAAGAAAACATTATTCTTTGTGACACTTGAGAAAAAAAATCTTTTTCAAAACCTTTTAGAAGAGAACAATCAAAGTTGTATCAAACATAATTGTCTCGTGAAAGATATATATACATATTTTCAAAACAAACAATGCAAAACTAACAAGCTTTACATTATCCTGTTCCAGGAAATAAATTGTAACAATAACATGTTATGAGCAAACGGGACACAGCATACTTTACGTTCTGAAAGTAAAATTTATCTCGCTGTGTGGAACACTTAAGTAGCGCACGAAATTCAAGTGGTTAAGCTTTTACCAGTATAAAGGCAAACACGAATTTTCACGCCGATATTTATACAAAAAGTTGCGAAGAACGCGAGAAAATTAAATCAAACAAAAATATTTAGCGATTTGACGTTACGATTCTTAATTTCTATAGATAAGATTTTTATCTTGCATTTGTAAATAAATAATTAAATATCTCATAATAGCTAACTACAAGAATTTTAAATGAGTATAAAGAAATATTCTGTACAATGCATGTACCATGAAGTGTATTTATGCTGGTATACGTGTGCTACGATATATGTTACAAATATAGCTTAAGTAAATACCTTACGTATTGTATATACGTAATAATGTCTGGTCTCAGGCTCGTAAATACTAAAATCTATTCAACGTGCAGATAGTGTTAAAAATATAAAATAATTAGTATTCAATAAATATATGAAACATAATGTAATATTGATTTAGTATAACGTGACAATTTCAACAGGGCAAAAATATCACTAGAATATTTCATAAAATATAAACACAATAATAATGCACAACCAAATTTGAAACTTAAAAATAATTTACTAAAATGGTGACAGTTCAATGGTTTATAGAAACTGTAACTGTTTTATAATCATATCCACACACGTATGTTAATGTTACGTTTAATAGGTAACAAAACAGGAATCATAAAGGACACAAAGATGTATATATAAAAAATTCTATCCACTGAAGTACTACGCGTTGAATTATTTCAAAATTGCTCGTATTGAGACTTAAACAAATAATTAAATAATGTTTCGCATCGACTACAAACTCAGGTTTCTTTTAGCATGTGTCTTAAACAGGACCTCTGATAACCATGAATCACTGACAAATTTACAGTTCACCAGTAAAAATAATAAAATGGTATAATCAATTGCAAAATTATAGTTAATAGAATATAAATAATATTTCCAAAATATTTAACTGCCATTTTAAGTACGAAAGACTTGGCGTCACTTCAATGCATACATTCAACAGCTTACGTCAATAGCTGATGCTAAAAACACTTATAATCCACTCCTAGTCGAGATATTTTCACATATCTTCCTCAATAACTATTTACTTTCCTTCTGTAGCCTAATCTGTATATAATCACAGAATCCTAGCTATCTTCCATTAAAATTTATAAACAACATCTCAGCTTCTCTCAATATCACATTCATTGAATCCAGATCTGTTTAAGTTTGCAGATATAACAAAACTGACCGCAGTTGAATTCAATAAATTTTGAAAGAACACTTTTGTGTTTTAACATTTATGTTTAAAATCAAGCTTTTAATTATTTTTTATTTAATTATATTAAAAAAAACAAGATGAGGGTACCTACATCCCTGTAAAAGATTTAATAATGTAGTTAACACCTACATATTAAACAAAGGGTGTGGTTTTTTCTTAATTTTCTTCTATTTATTAGCTCATTGCCGTTTTATCAATTTATAAATGCAAATACTACTCTAAATGAATGAAATGTCACTGATAAGCAACAGTTTTATAAATTTTGTACTAAGACGTTGCTTCATTCACCATATTAGAGAATTTTTTTGCTTACTTTAGATATTCAGAAGTAATGTTTTGAAGTAAAGAAATAATGTTTGGAAACATAGAATTAAATTTATGGTATTTAAACTATGGAAAAAATAACAGATATAAACTTCTATCGAGTGGATATGATGCAAAAAGTCACTAAAATTTTTAAACTAAAAAATACCTCCGGCATGCAGCAAAAATCGTGTGGAATATGTCCAAGATGCCCGTTTCTTAGGGTGATTCAATGATGTTTTTTGAACTGATGTTTTTGTAGAAAGCTATTTACACAACTTTATGCGATCCCACCCTCTAAGTTTCAACGTTGCTCCCACAGCAACAAAATACGTGAGCGAGTTGGTTATTAGGGCGAACGCGTATACGATCTGCATGGGAAAAGCGCAATTATCATTCTTTCTCACGCCCTTAAGTTCGCTCTGCAGGAGAGCGACAAAAATATGTAGCGAAAAGTTACTATGTTTTTTACACCAGAATTTTTTTTTTTTTTTTTAAATATAGACTGCAGTTTCTCTGGCTCAGAGTTAAAATTCATGCACACAATTCAAATATGTCTTTCTATTTTATACTGAATTTTTCCTCATAGAAAACTTACTAATGCTAAAAAGTAAAGTTTTGATTAACCCATAATCAAATCAACTTATTCCAAGAAGGATAAAAGACTTCATATAAATGTGACTTACACAATTGGTTCATAGTGGATAAAATTTAATTGAGCTTTTAAAATCGGTTTTGGAAGAGGGATAAGAGCGCTCAGAATAGACATATCGATAAGGACATACGTGATATTGATAAATATATGGGTTTGATACACGCCTACGCTAATTTAATAAAATTTTAACCGTATGTATTTATTTTAATAACACAAACAGTCAATGTCCCAACAGATTTGTCCATTCGATCCTGTTTTAGAGGATAGTAGCAGACGTACACGGCGTAGCCAGAGCTTTACGCAAAGTCAAGAGGCTTCATTTAGCGGGATGGGTTTTTATTTTCCTTCGAAATTTCAGTTTGACAGTGATTTCCTCTGTTTGAAATCAGATGTATACAGTCATGTCACATTTATTTTGAACTTCAAATGTGCACAATTACATCAACAAGAATTATTAAAATTTTAATTTAAGATGCGACAAACAAGTATGGAGGTGTTCCCCCCCCCCTTCGAAATCTCATTAATACATTTACCTTCCTATTGTCCTGAAGGTCAGGCGTGAAAAATTTCATTAAGTTTGGAGTAAATAAAAACTGTAGATTTGTGTAAAAAAACAAAACCATGGGCACTCTTCTTTATTTATATAAAGACAAGCTAAAATACCCGGCGTTGCCTAGTTACAAGGAGTTTTCAGGGGGACGGGGAAAGTTTTTTTTCCTTCGAAATCTCACGTAGGCAGAAGTTGTTATTATTTAGATAGAAAACAAACAACTAATCCTATATATATTTTTTTGAACATTTTATTGCAAAGCTTGCGGGTACAGATATTTTTCTTCGTTTTTCCATCCAGAGCCTAAAAAAACAAACAATCCAGCGTACTGAATCTCGAGAAAATCACACATAGTTGTTCCATAAGGGAAAAAAAACCCATGGCGTTTCCAAGTTGATATCTGCCCCACAAAGTGGCTAGCTTATATAATTATATGTGTAGCCTACACAAAATTATTAAAAAAAAATAACTTTCGAATCGTGGTGGAATAGTAAAATAAATAATTAATATCTAATAAAACCAAATGGTCGAATGTCAACAATATTCCAGCGACCACAACAATAAAATTCTGCAGTCGACATATGTCGCACTTTCATACTTTAGGGGAAATGAAAGATCACGTCAATTTGCAAAGTGCTGCATGTGAAACCCAGACACACTTTCAACATGACCATCCTTTGTATTGCAAATTGTAACTGCAACTGTTACACACTTCAGCTCGGAAGTAATAATGAGCAATGGTTGTAATTAACTGCCGGTGTCCTTTATTCTGTCTCTAACGTATGCTAATTAACTGCGAATGCAGATGAAAAGCATGCTGAAACACATCTGTTCACAGGGAAAACAGAACAATGCGAGCTAAAGTGGTCTATGTTGCACTGACTACGTTGTTGACTTCTTTTGTTTGCAAACAGTAAACTTTGAGTGGTCGAAATCTTTTCTACCTTCAAGTAAAGTATGTACATTTTTTTCTTATTATAATGACTATCTTTTTTTTGGTGTAACTAAAACAAAATTCCCTACACAGGTATTTTAACAAGTAAGTTTCATATTGCGGTATTTTCTTATCGTCCATACTTTTCCATGCTATCTATCGGTTTTAGGAGATACTTATTCGTCTATGAAGTGAAAATCTAAGTTGAAGTCACACTGCTTAGCAAATGGTTAGCAAAACTAACTGTAGTAGCATAAATCCAAATGCTAGAATTTGTTCGAGTGGAGGGAATAAACATAAGAATTTCATTAGAAATCTGTTTTATGAAACAGTTCCTTTGATTTCATTTGAAAAAAAAAAGAGATATTAAGATGATGCTAGTACTTACCGTCTACTTAATAAAATTCTTGACACTGACTGACAGACAAAGCACAGCCTAAACCGTTGGCCCTAGAGATTAGAAATTTGGAGGAAATACCTACTGTGAAAACGTCAAAGATAAAATATTTCCCATATTTTAAGTATATTTCCCATACACTTGAAACTAGGAACATTAACTGAGCAATGGGATTTCCTAAAATCAGCCTCCAAGGCGGGTTTTGCGGGCTTTAATAATCAAATGTCCCCCTTTTCAAGTATACATCCTAAAGTCTTGAAATTCAGCAGTGATGTTCCTTATATTACATAGCGATCAACTGAGAACGAGATTTTCCGAAAATTATCATCCAAAAAAAAAAAGGGGGGGGGGGGTTAGTCCGGGAAATGTCGGGTTCTTCAGCTAGTACTTATGTATATCACCACAACCAAAGTTAATTTTTTTTTAAATTTCGTTGGATTTGAAAACTGTAACGCGGATAATATTGGAATTAATCGAACATCCGAGTGTAAAAATTTTCACTATGTGACGGACAAAATAGCAGAAAAGGCAAAAAGCCTGGATTAATTTTCCTAACACAGCGAGGGAAATGAACAATTCAAGGCCGTTGCAAAAAACAAGTTTTGAATTGCCTGGTGCAATCCGAGCATTGAATTGCACACACTTGGGGATAGAGGAACCTGCTGAATTTGGTCATGAGTGCTTCAATTTCTATTAATAATATGTAAACATAACCACACGAAGGAAATAAAAGGAGTTCTGTGGCCACCGTAAATAAATATATTTCAGGTTTATTCTGGTCAACAATTTCTTGATGGCCACAAAACTGTTTTTTTCTTCAGTATATCGTTATTTTGGGTGTTTCTTCGTAGCTGTCCCAATTTTTTCCTTGCGTTATAATCCACGAATATATGTCAGAATTTTTTATAGCTAGCACCTCGTATTTTGTACGGTGGACCTTCCTTCGAGTGGGAGAAAAGTGGAGATATCCGTTTATTAGCTGTCGGAAACTCAGAGAGAAAAGGGGGGGGGGGGGAACTATATATATATATTTTTTCCTCCTTTCCACAACTTTTAACTTCCGACTTGGGGAGGAATATCTGCGATTGGCGGAGGTGAAAAAGACGCTCCTAGTTTGTGGGAACGGGTCGGGAAACTTGTTTGAGATAAGTTAAAAGTCGTTTCTTGGAAAAGGAAAAACGAGGATTTTTGGCAGCCGAATGGTAAGCGGTGCGGGTGGCTTCTAAACTTTGTTGCAGCATCCGGCTCGGCTTCGGGTAGTGTTAACTGGGACCCAGAGTGTTTCAAGAAGAAATATCACCCATCTCCTGAATATGTAAGTACAATTTAATTAAGACTTGAAGAAGGAACCACTTTATGTATTTCCGAATTCAGTTTTTTAATTTTGGCCACCTACACTTTTAATTTTTTTTGTGGATTGAAATATTCATGTAAAAATACAGATTATTGATAAAATTGTACATTTACACGAAAACAACTGTTCACTACATAATATTGTTTTCGCAGTAATACTGGGTTAGGATTCTTACCCGAGCATTTATGCTTTGTGTTGTTCCAGTACCTAATTTAGTTGAAGTTATTTGTAATCAGTTCCCTGGATAGCTTCCCAGTATTATCTGCGCACATATATACTCACAATGAAAAAAAAATTGGTTGTCTGTAAAGACGGTTTACGGACGATAGTTTAACGTGACAACCTCATAACAAAACATTGATGTAATGATTGCATATTTTTATGAATGAAATTGAATATTTTTTTATTGAATTATCACTATTTTGTATGGATACAAAGAAGGATTGAAATGAAATCTACAATTTAATTGATAAATTTACTTTTATTTGCACTCATTAATTCAAATATGTTTATTACTTTAACGAAAAGATTATTTTAACTATAACTTTTATTCATGTTTGCTATTTAACTTCTTCCAATCTTTATTTATTCTGTTAAGGATAGGACGATGATAGGAAAAGTAGGAAACGATTGGGAGTGTTTCAAGTTTAATGTGCCTCGAAAAAGTCAAATCGATGGTTGTTCCAATCGAGTGGAAGAGAGATAGATGCGGCGCAAGCGTACAATGAGCGTAACGGGACAATGAGTCATCCTTTTTCGTGCGTGCAGCCGGCTTTCGACGAATTATTAAACGTTTTCACGTCAAAAAATTAAATCATATTTTTAAATATTCGTTTATCTTTTCCACAGTTTAAATAATTATAATTGAATGAAACATTAATTAAAATATAAAAATTATACGCAAATACTCAGTATTATTTTGAAAAAAAAGTATTTCACGTATACAAAAATAGCCATAGCCGTTATTTGTACAAAGTTACAATATCTTTCTTGTAGTATTACAAACTAATTATTGGCAACAGTTTTCCAAAGGAATCTTTTGTAAATGCACAGAAAATTGTTGTGTACACTCTTCTTAGTGCAGTCACATAAAAATTCTTTGAATTAATTTTTTAATTTCGTACTCTTTTACGCAATGTAAAAAAATCTGCGATCAGTAATTTAAAAATAAATTTTACCAACGTAAAGAAAATTATAAATAATTAAAAATACTAATGAGAACATTTAAAAGTAAAAACCAATTAATATGTTATACTATTTTTTTACAGATGTGCGTGGATCTAAACCAGGAATGCTCTTTGATGCCTAAATGTAAGAAATTAGGAAGAAAGTGTGAGTAAACTTTGCCATGTTAATGTTTTGAAGTCAACATGACAACGAATCTCCGCCCTCTTTAAGATCTGAGTAGCATAACACACTTCTGGTTATAATGAAGTTTAACGATAATTCATTCATGACGTGTTGTTAACAATACTCACTTCATGGTGGCATTTTTACGATTATTCCTAGCGAGTTACTTTCAAGGTTTTAAACAAGCTGTTATCTTTAGCCTTTATTCAGCTATGGTTTGTCTTGCTAGCCAGAGCAATCCAGTGTGACTTCATTATTTTTAACTTATCTCCACTCAATAGACTAACACCTCCATGCAGTCATGGTAGTAAGAAGTAAGGGAGTTGATGTGTACAATATTTTCCGTGTTAATATTTGAAGTCAAAATGATAACAACCTTTACTCCTATCTGCATAGCAAAACCATTTTTTTGGTTATAATTACGTTTAACGCTAATTTCTTGTAGATGTGTTGACATTGTTTTTATTTAGCAATATTCACTACATGATGGTATCTTTAGGATTCATCCTAGCAAGTTCTTTTCAAACTACTAAACACATCTATAGCAAATTAGCCTTTATATCGCTATGATTTGTTTTGCTATCCAATTGCTAACCAGTTGACTTCAACTTCAGGACAAGCACCCACTCAACGGGCACGCAGTGAAATCTTCCCCCGAGAATTAATTATTTCCCTTAGGCAATAATATTAGTTTTACGCGATAGTTTCTTGCACCTAGTGTTTTGACTGAAGGAAGAGAAAAGATTCAAGGTCCCAAAACGTCATGAAGTCGTGTGTTGTCCTGATGCTGTCTCACTTAGTTCTTTATTTTCGTTGTGTCCTCTGTATTAAATGTGATTAAAATACACTTGCCGCGCTTTTTTTAATCCCAGATTTCATTTTTTATTATTACTTGCTCGGTATTTTTTTTGTATGTCTTCCATTGCTTACATTTTTTGAGTTATGTTTTATCCATGTTCATTTTGAATTTAACTGAATTTTATTTTGTGAATATAATGTTAGTTTATATCCTTTTTCTATGACCTATTTAACGACTAGGATCTCTGTTGATTCTTAGAGCTGTGTCCTTTTGTTTTAACTGTAGGTTCTAGTCACTTAGTTGGTCTTGTCGTCCCTTATTTTGTTGGCTCGTGTTGTACTGTAGAGAAATTACATTAAAATGTATATTAATGTCATGTCATATATTGTTTCTTTACATTCACCAGCGTATATGAAATATTCACGCCTAAAGCTGTAGCTACTTATGCACAGTATCGCATCGGTGTAAAATATGTTTTACCCATAGTAATAAAAGCAATAATATTTAGCAGCTGTGGTGAAACGAGCTGAGAATCCGTAGTTAAGGCATTGTTATTATTTAGTTACGCCTCGATAACAATTAGCGAGGGACACGGTAATTGAATTGTATGGATTTTGTGTAATCGCTGTAAAGTACGACGGAAGAGGAATAAAAGAGGGGGGGGGGGGAGGCTTTTTCGAAACCGCGATTTAATTACAACGTCTCGCTTAAACAGCAGATTCAGCCACTTTTAAAATTAATAGGGACACGAGAGCGTGTGTTTCTGTTGTGCAGCGAAATTCTCTTCACCAGATCGTTCATACTTCTGTTGTGGTCAACAAGTAAGAATAGTAGGAATAAGTTAATAGGGACATTAGGACACACGACAATTTTTTTTGTACTTTACCAAAAGATTCCTTCAGTAAAGGGGGTGCCAAGAAATTATTTGTAATACTAAAAGAAAACTACTGTAAATTTTTACAAAACATTGCTATGAAATGCATTCGTTTATGTTACAAATATTTATAGTCACGGTTAAAAAATTGGTTAAAAAATCGATTGATGTTTAATACAATCATGATTTTTTTTAAACTACGGAATAGATAATAAAATACTCAATAATTGAACCTTACTTTGTTTTACTATGCTTATTAATGTGTGCAGTTAATACTGGGAAGTTATTCAGGAAACGGTTTACTAATATCTTTAACTATTGGAGGTACTAGGACAACACGTAGCATAAATGCCCCGGGTAAGAATATGAACCCAGTAGTATTGCGAAATTTTTTTTTGTAGTGATGCAGATTAAAAACGAAACACGTGAACAGAACTACTCGTCCTTGAATGTTTTTTCGTAAACAGACATAACTCTAAGCAGTTTTCTAATCGATTGGCTTCTTCTGAAGCTTTGCAAACTGTTCATGTTCACAGATGGGCGGGGGCCTTAAAGAAGAAGAAGAAGAAAGAAATGTTGAGTATTTGTGTTGTTGGGGTACTAAAATAAATGGAAGAATACTTTGTTACCACGCAAACATCCAACCTAATTAGACTTAAAAGCCGAAACATTTCTTTGCTGCGTTTTTGCCATCGGCAATACCGGCGACGACATTACACTCGTTAATTCCTTTTTGCGAGCTAAAGCTAATCAGATTGCGCGGGACATCGGATCAAGTTAATTTTTTTTACGATTCGCCGAGACACAAGTGGAACCCCTGGAGCCGCGATCCGCGGATAACGTTGCGCGAGGTAATTGCACTCCGACTTCGCGGAGAGGCAATGTTACACCCCGCGAGGCTGACAGAAATGTCCATGCTCGCTGACGAGTGTTTTAACACGATCACGGGAAGCTATCACACGGAGTTGTGAAGTCACTAATTGATTCTATTATTTTTTTATTCCGATAACCAATTAATGGGATGGCATTTATGGCCACAACATTTTTTTACCACCTATGTGTGGAGAACTGGGTTCAGAAGGGATAGCTAATTAAGTTTTATTAATTAATTATATTTACATTACTAATAAATAATTGTACATAAAAATGTACGACCACCAATCACTGGAACTTAAACATGTTTATTTGCAAGTCACTCAATGCAGAAGCCGGCGTCGCTGCTTATATACTTTTGGCGCCCTTCTCGAACCGACGAGAGCGACCTCTGACGAGTCACGTCATCCCGGGGTCGACCCGACGACCCGAAAAGTCCAGAAAGGCAGTGTCTATTCATGCCACTCCGCGCGGCGGCCCGCGGAATTATCAAGGCCGCTCAGCGATGGACAACAGCGCCGAGGAAGGATGACCCGGTGGAAAAGGGGGGGGGGAGGGGTGGTGAGGTCGAGCCCCGCTAATGCGCGCATGACGTCAGGGGCCGTGTGAGACGCCACAGGCCTGACTACCGCTGGAGTGTCCGCTCAGGTATGTGGCACGCGTCGCGGCCCTGCTTCCCAGTTCGTAACATTAATTTAATACAATTTATTGGACATACGCTATTGGAGTTTTGCACTGTTTGTCATGGAAAATATTCAAGAATGCAAACTAAGAAATAAAAAGAAAAATAAAACCCCACAGAGAAAAAAAAAATTGGGTTTAGCTGTTTGAAATAAGTTGATTTAGGCTTGTTCTCTGTGGGATTGTGTTTTAATTTTCATTTATTAGTTTGTATTCTTGAATTTTTTCCAATACAAACGGTGCAAAACTTCAATGGCGGATATTAAAGAAATAGTGTTAAATCAAAATTCCCCATTGAATTTAAAGAACACAAACTATTATTTCAAATAATTATAGATGAAACCCCATGAGATAGGCAAAATATTCTTTCCGTGTGTAGATATAAACGATTTGTATTTATTTTATTTTTAAGATAATAAAAAATCGTAATGCATTTGCATATCAGCATAATTTAACGCAAACGATGTAATGCGCACACATAAATTCTCTAAAGCATTACGAACTCGGTGACTATTTATAATTATTTTTTTCAAACTAAAAACTGCAGTCCAAGAGATACACTATAAAAATAACTTGAAACATCTTGAAACATATATTATATCACTAAGTATATTTATCTATATGTGTTTTAGCTTAAACGACAGAAATCGCCTGTTTATAATCCCTACAAACATATCTTAAATTTATTGAGCTGATCCGTAATTTAACATATAATAGTAAAACATTTCATCGCGAAATTATTTTATACAACATGGCGTCGAATGTATATATATATATATATATATATATATATATAGTTGGATATGTTGTGTCTCTACAGTATGATGAAAACTGCGTTATCTCTACGTTTGAATTTTAAATAAGTGTTGTTTAAATTTGTAAATACAGTATATTTAAATTTAAAGTATTGTTTTTAAATTTTCTTTATTTCTTCTTATCACTATAAATAATAAAGTATTAAAGTATAGTTGTACTTTTATAAAGTTAAATGTTTTTATACCTGTGCGCGGTGTGAATTCTGCGATGTTTACGAAAGCAATATATACGGATGAATTACGCGGGTCCGCCATCTTTTCCGAGATTTCTGAGAATTCCACAGACGGCAAGCGCAGTGTTTACACATTTCCGTTCCAATTGACTTCCGTTTCATGAACGAAATTACTCCTAACAAATGCCATATAGTCTACCGATAGAAAAGATGTTACACATCGAAAATAATGATCATAATATGTACGTATTTCAAACAACGATTACGCTGAGTTAAGTATTCCGTACAGTAAACAGAAATTATAACCAGACATTTTTTTTCTGGGTTGAGTGAGATTACTGCTAATCGCAGGAACCTCGATCAAGATAGCGGTCTTTTTGTCGTCGTAGAGCCTTTTCAGGCTCTACATTCCTGACCGTGAGGCAAAAAAAAGACGAAAAAAAAGAGGGGGGGGAGGGAAAGATCCTTTCAGAAAGAAAGCCGGCATGGAATAAAAGAGTCAAGAATGCTGGGCGAAACTGTACTCGCCGCCTGAACATGGGGGAAGGTTCGCGGATGAATCACACGGTGTGGTGGTGAGGGGGGGGGGGGGGGGAAGAGGCTTCTGTGTACAGGAGGGGAAACCTGCTATTCACTGACCCAGGATCACATGTCAGAATAATACACATGCGTAATATGCATCCCCTGTTGAGTTAAAGTAAAACATTACGTAAGCTGTGTCACAAAAAATATATATACTCACAAAAAATTCTATCTTTATCCCTGGCCCCTCCTCCCTTCCCGGAAGGGTAGTTTTTCACACGTCCAGGGAACTAAAACTTTAATGGAAAGTTATGTTTGTTAAATAAATTATGTATGCGTATTAGAAATTATATTTACTTGGCATAATAAAAAACCCTACTTTAATATTTATGCAAATGGTTAATAGAAATAAAATAACAAAACACTGGAGTTATATTATAAATACGGTTGATAAGAAAATAAAATAAATACTAAGTGATCAATATTAATATAAAAACTTGTATAAAATTAATTATTTAATCTAGTTAATCGAGATAATTCTAATTAATAATGAAAATCAATAAATATGCTTAACGATAATGATAATTTATTAATTTTAATTTTTTTATTATATAATAATGGAAATAAATTATACATACGGGAACATAACCTCACTTGTATGAATAAACTTGAAAAAGTTTATAAACACTATTTCTATTACTAATATTAACAATAAATAAATATTTTTGAATATATGGGCCAGTATTCATTATCAATCACTAATGTTTACGACTTAAAGGCACATATATAATTTTTTTTCATCCTGTCAATTTTTGTTGCATACTGCGCGCGTACCGTAACAATTCCTCATCATTTTTTTTCATAACGCGCCTAAAGAAGTAGAACCAGATATTATAATAGGGACGATAAAAATATAGGAAACTCGTGATAAATACGAGAGAAAAGTGATGTCAGCGAACCTGGTGCCTTGGAGTGTAACTATGTTTTTTTTCTCTTTCAAAATGTGATTTTAGTGCGTGAGTGTAATGGCATTTAGCGGCTGAAGTGAAAATAGCTTGAAAGCAATGCAGTAAATTTTCTCGCGCTTCGCCAATGGCAATTGGCCATAGTTTGCCATATTGTCGTATTACAATATTTGGTATTACTTTTTTTTTTTGACGTGACAACGTCTAATAAATCGATGAACGCCGGCTGCCCGCACGAAAAAGTGTCCCGTTATGCACATTGTCCCGTTACGCTGTGTCCCGTTACGCTCATTGTACGCTTGCGTCGCATCTATCTCTCTTCCACTCGATTGGAACAACCATCGATTTGACTTTTTCGAGGCACATTAAACTTGAAACACTCCTATTCGTTTCCTACTTTTCCTATCATCGTCCTATCCTTAACAGAACAACACAGATTGGAAGAAGTTAAATAGCAAACATGTATAAATGTTATAGTTAAAATAATCTGTTCGTTAAAGTAATAAACATATTTGAATTAATGAGTGCAAATAAAAGTAAATTTATCAATTAAATTGTAGATTTCATTTCAGTCCTTCTTTGTATCCATGCAAAATAGTGATAATTCAATAAAAATGAATCAATTTTATTCATAAAAGTATGCAATCATTTCATCAATGTTTTGTTAAGACGTCACGTTAAACTATCGTCCGAAAACCGACTTTACAGACAACCAATTTTTTTGGGAGCACAACTATTTGAAACACGTGTTCAAGCGTACGGGAGAGTGAACAGGCGTGAGTGTATGCTAATCTGTGCCGGTACCGGAGTATGGAATCATGCGAGAAAGCAAGTATGCAAGTGCGCAAGTACGCGAGAGTGCGAAGTGTGCTGTAACGCTAACATGCCACCGACCACTGTGGATTTTTTTAAATTTCCGGCAAGTAAATTCATATCTAAAATATGAAACCAAAATTGTCGTTGCACTTTCCCTTTCCCCCTGAAAGTTACGTTAGAATTTTCGTTCACGGTTTGATGACATATCATCGCCTCGAATAACATTCCCGGTCTGTTAATGAAATATACAAGAATTCTCTGGAACGATACAACTAAACAATAAACTGGAGTTACACACTGGATGTTCACAGTTGTAACAAACATAGCGACGAGAAATCATTTTTGCTTAATTCTTTCCTTTTTTTTCTGGAGGATAAGTTTTCGCCCGTCTATGCGATCATAACTCTGAAATCCCGAAAATGTAATTTTTGATGTGACAACGTCTAATAAATCGATGAACGCCGGCTCCACGCACGAAAAAGTGTCCCGTTACGCACATTGTTCCGTTACGCTGTGTCCCGTTACGCTCATTGTACAATTGCACCGCATCTATCTCTCTTCTACTCGACTGTTTATAAAGTGAAGTGAAAAGTTAATGTGGTTTTCATTGCTTATTACAACAATTTCGGCAATAAAGGTTAATTATTCTTGCATTTTAAAAATCTGATTACTAGTATAATTTCAAGTATTTATTCTTTTATTATTTAAAAAAATGCTTCAATTTTATTCATAAAGTATGCAATTATTTCATCAATATTTTGTTATGACGTCACGTTAAACAATCGTCCGTAAACCGACTTAACAGACAACCAATTTTATTTTTTTTCATTCCGACCACGAAGTTGCACGAGCGAGCGGCGAAGATGTTTGTCTTATCGAGGGTCAATGAAAAGTAGGCTTCCCTGAGCTTGTCAGATGATGACCGGGGGGGGGGGGGGGGAGTTTGAGAGCTTGGTGATGGGGGGGGGGAGTTTGAGAGCTTGGTGTTGGGGGGGGGGGGAAGGGAAAGGATTGGGGGAGGGTTGACCGAGGAAGGGAGGGGAGAGGTCGGTGTGGGAAAGCGACCAGCCTCGGGTGGCGTGACCAGGGACAACTCCAGCGGCGCAGATAGCAACCTCGCCAGGTGCGCCGTGTAACAACGGCCCCGACATTCCGAGAGGGAGCGCGTAACACGGGTTCGGTGCGTGGGAAAAAACCCTTCCGCCAGCGATGGAACACCGCACGATACCACGCGGCCCAACATTTACCACGGCACGTCAGTTCAATTTTTTTATTTGTTTACTTCGTTTCAAATAAATATTTAAATGAATTTTACTAACGCTATCAATTTACACCGATTTTATGCTGTCTGTCGAACGTGAAAAGGCCTACAATATTGCTATACTTATATTGAAAAAAACACGTAAAACGCAAACTTGCATTTTTTATTCATAAATTTAAATATTTATTATTGATCAATGTGGTTTAATTTAGACATAGGTATAGATATTGTTATGACAGCAGTTATAATATATTGAATTAAGAAATACAAGAATAATTGTATTTCTCTAATTAATATTGCTGCTATTATTCATCCATTTATTTTGATAATATTTGTAATTACTGTTGATGGAATCACTTTTTTTTATCGTGTTATTAAAATAATGCAATTGTTTCATTAGATTATTTCTGTTATTTTTGGTAATCATAGACGCCAAATCGGTTTCAACAAATTTCATTTCTTAACAGTTTCTTCTCGTTTAGTGTTGTAAACTTGCCTTCTTTCAAGGCAGAGACTAAGCATCTTTCAAAAATCATTGCTTAAACATTGAGATAATTATTACAGTTAGCTGTAGTCGTTCTCAAAATTGAATTTAATACTAAAAGCCGATGACTACCCAGGGAAAACAGCGAGACACGGAATCCCATTTAATTAAATGCTGCGCTTAAATGAACCCAAATTTAAAATAATATAAAGTGCAATAGTAATGAACTAAAAACCTGAGGAAACCATTTTCTATCTCTTCACCTTAATATTTAAAATGGCTTAGTGTTTTTAATAAGAAACAAGAAACACACAACGCCGAACTACATAGCTTAGAAACACGCAACTTAGAACAGGAATCACGTAGAAATTCCTATCTTGTGTGTTTCTAAGTTATGCAAGTTGTGTGTGTCTAAGTTATGCCCGCAACTCCTCTGGCGGCTTGTGTGAAAAACCTTACAATGAAGGTCAGTGTGCACTGCCCAGTGCTACTGCGGACCCTCGCTGTAGGCAGTTCTAGCGAGATAGTATGTATCTGGCTCTAAAATGGACACCGTCGACTCCTGACCTATTGTGATATCCACCGCAAAGTTCTTCAGTGGTATTCGTCACATAAAATCGTTTAAATACGGTTGTTTTGAAAGAAACATAAAATCCATTCTCAAAAATATCTTTTTCTTTGTCTGGGCACTTGTTACTTGTTGAAAAGAACGTATACTTGAAATAAATCATAGTTCTTTATGTGATTTATCTGCCACTGGATTTTATCTGCATCCACTAAAACAAAAATTTACCTCGGTTTTTTTTCTTCATTTTGGATGAAAGTCCTTTAAATAATATATTTAACTGAGACAGGATAATATTTTTTTTCCACCCTAGAAAAACAGCTCTCTTTAATGAAAGCTGAAAGAAAGGAACTTGCTATCCGCAGTTCGTGAAAACTCAAAGCGTAACGTTTCCATCATCCCCTTTATCCTCATTCTTTTACTCCTTTCTCGTTTCATCTCTACGCTGAGTCATTCCCACCCTTGGCTAACGCGAAGATTTCTCAAATCAAATCATCGACTAGCTGTGGAACAGAGGGCAGCCTGAAAGTGTGTCTGTTGAGGAAGGATAGTGAAAAAGACACTTCACTTGAATTCTTAAGTCTTCGGTTTCGTGGTTATATTACCCCCTCCCCCCTTAATTTTAATATTTGAGAAATTTCTAGCAGATTGAGTAGCAGCTTGTCATCACAAAAAAAAAAAAAAAAAACTATCCTGATATTTATTCAATAAAACAAGATAGTAAAATTTCTAAGTTCTCGAGTTCCTCCACACACAAAAATGTTTTAATGCTACAGAGATTTCTTCCACATTCCGGCTGCATAGATACCAACGTAACTACTGAAATTTTTACTTTCGTACTGGAAAACTCAAGATAGTTTTAGAGAATAGCTGATGAAATAATTTGCTAGTTGAATTTATTTAATAAATGGAATCAACTCACAATAAGGGAATACGAATAACCACCACCATTTGGGTGGGGGGGATTTTATTTTTTGTAATGTTGAATGGCGATAACGCAGAAATCTCATATTCTAAAGAGGAGGAAGAGAGGTGACGGTGATAAATGTGTGACTCGATTCGGAGAATATATTTCGTACAGATGATAGGTGCCTTTTCTTGTCTGATTTACAACTATGTAATTTCCTCTTAGCTTTTGGTATGTGTTAGTGAAATACGTGCCTTTAAGGAATAGGCCTATCAACTCACGTAGGTAACTTATCAAAAAATTCCTTACTAAAGAGTGAACGTTTATTTTACTCAATGTTATATTGTAAATGGAGTTAAATAATAGATTATAGTATATGTGATGTCACTTGTTTTAAATTTGACAGATCTCAAAAGTGGGTGGAAGGCACTAGACCAAAAGTCATTTGACAGAAATTTCTGAAGAAAAAAAACGAATGACGGTATATTGCCTTTCGGTCAACTGCTTGTTGTCAGAGTTAAGACATTTCACAGCGAGCTAAATTTTCATAATTTCGGTCTAGTGCCTTTCTGTCAAATGACTTTCGGTCTGGTGTCTTTCGGTCAAATGCCTTTTGGTTAAATGACTTTCTAATGCGTTTCTGTCTAGTGATTTTCGGTCTACTGCCTCGTTCCCTTGTTGTTGTGTAATCCAGATGATCTGTTTAGTACCATCGTTGGGTTCGTCTGATCAATGCTGTGTTGTTCAAGGTCGTTCTTTGTCTTTACATACTGTTCTCGTTGCAACTGTCTCACCGTTGTCATATCACTGTGTTCGTCTGTGCTGTGGTATTTTTCCGACTGATTACTTCCACGGAATTCTCCGAGCTGACTTGATGTAAGCTTTTGGACATACGCCATTGCTAAGCATATGTAAGTCTGTAGAAGAAAACTACAAAAAACACAAATGACAAAAACACAAATTAAGCAAAAAATTGCTGTTGTCAGGATATAAACACCACATAATATTCCATAACCAGCAATGGTGTATGTCTAAATTAAAAAAAAAAAATCAATCTTTCCCCATTATACATTGCACACACACATATATACATAGTATATTTTGTAATACTACAAGAAAATAAATTGTAAATTTGTACTACACATTGCTTCGGTTATTTTTTCAAATTAAATAAGTTTTTGGAAATAATACTGAGTATTTCTTGTCACGCTTACGAAAAATTGAGCGTTATTTTAAATTTCGATACACCTATATTTTATTCGAGCATAAATTATTTAAATAATAGAAAAATTATTTGATGTTCAAAAATTTGACTTTATTTGGTTTTATTAAGTTTATTGATTTTCGTAGTTAATACTACAAAGCTATCCAGGAAACGGTTAAAAAATTACTTTAAATAACACAGGTACTGGGAACACATTAAGTATAAATGCCCGGTCAAGAATCCGAGCCAAATATTACTGCGAACTTTTTTTTTGCAGTGATAAAGTTGCTTTGGTGTAAATGTACAAACTAACAAATGCCTTTTTTTTCCCACGTGATTATTTCAGTTCAATTTACAGTGTAAAAAAATATATATTTTAAATTTTTACAGTGTACCGTCTTGGGCAAGTCTGATTCCAAGTTCCCGCGCAGCTCCGCACGTTCGAAAAAACCTGATGGGTTGCCCGATAGACCAGCCACTTTAACCTCTCCCTCCCTCCCTCCCTTCCCGCCTTCTCTATCACCCCCCCCCCCCCTCGGTTCTAGGTTCAGTCGGGATCGGCGGAGATGTCAGAAGCCAGGCGCGAGCTGTGACGATGACGTATCGACTGGTTTCAAGCCGCAGGATCCATACGCGGTACCAGCAGCAATGCAACCTGAGAGTATAGCCCTTTTCTCCTACCGACTCCCTGGTTCAAGGTATCGAGAGAAACCTCACAATAATAAAAAAAAAAGAGTGCGTTTTCTTACGTACGCGCGTTAGAAGTTATACTTACTACCTACTTGCCGTAATAAAACACCTACTTTAATTTTTGCATGCAAATAATGAATAGAAATAAAATAAAAAGAACCACTGGCTTGATATAATGGTTGAAAAATAATTAAAAACTCTTAAGTATTTAAATTAGTAAAATAATTGTGATACATTTTTTAAATTACGATGAAAATAAATATGCTGAATGTTTAGTCTAAATTATTAATTTCAATTATTTATTAAATGTTCATGTATTCATTTATAATTCAAAATGCAAATGAACACGAGCAAATAAATTATACGTACGGGAACACGACCTAACTTATAAAAGTATAATTGAAAAAGTTTACAAACACATTTCATATCACTAACATTCACAATAAATACATTTTTTTTAATGATATGTACCAGTATTCAAAAACAATCAATAAAGTATCAAATTTAAAAGCACACACATAATTTTTATACTGTGAAAATTTCGTTGATGTTACGCGTGCACCGTAAAAAACCCACTTTCAACATTTTTTTTTCATAACGTACCTAAAAAAGGATAACTTCAAAAAAAATCATAAAACTCAAAACTGTCGCGGTGATTTGCGCATACTGAACAACTTGTAAGGAGTCCAATTTAAGTCTGTTAGCAGCCGACTTGTAATTTTTGTCTTACTATCCCCGCATTAGAAAAACATTTCGAAACTCAACCGGATCCGGAGATATTACCCCCCCCCCCTCCCCCCCCCCCCCCCAACCAACCCTTTTTTTCTTGAGATACCCCAATCGAAGGTTCTGCCCCCGAGTCGATAAAACTTGAAATCTATCCTTCAATGTTTTCAATTATACAAGTTTCTGTCGTTTTTATTGGTTAGTATATTATTATATATAATGGATGTTAGTATATATAAATATATAACAGATTGATAAACTCCGACATCTTTTGACCGATTATCATGAAAGTTGTCACACAGAAGTGTTTTTATGTAGAATATTTTTATGCTATCCATTTTTTTGTAACTCTCTACTAGATGGCGCTGCAGCGCATCAAATTCTATTCCGTTCAACCAATTTCCATGGGTAAGATCATTTTTGTACTACGCTTTTAATAGCTTCACCTGTATGTACGTATGAATAGACTATGGAATAAAATCTTTCCATTCAATTTATACTCACTTTTCGACGTCCGAATGTGTTGAAATTTTGTGTACATATAAAGAACCTCTGACAATACAAGATCTTGGTGTTAAGGGGGAGTGGAGGAGGGGCCAGAGGGTCAATAAAACCACTAATTTCGAGCTATGTGTAATAACCAGGCTTTTTGTGTATCCATGAGGTCGGGGCATGGTGGGAATTTGTCCCGGCGTCGAATGTTACCGAAAAGGGGGGGGGTTAAAGAACCAAAGTTTCGAAAATTTTAAAATTAAATGCTTTTTCGATTTGGAGTGTTTCCGATCCAAAAGGTCATGTTATGGTGGGAAATGTGCCCGGGTAAGAAGTGGAGTAATGGCCCTAAATTTTGAAAATTTTAAAAGCATATTCTTTTCACAGCACTGTACGGCTCTAAAACTCACTGCGCTGCCACAGCTCAAAAAGAAAAAAAATCGAGAAAAATCAAACGGCACAATCACAACGCATGTTACTTTCCAGACATAGTAGCTAAGCTTTCGAAAGCAATGGAAGGTCACCGTTACAACCAAGTATTAAATTTCACAAAACCCGGCGGGTGCTTTTTTTTGTATTTTATAATTAATTAATTTTTGAAATAATTTATGTGTTCTTGATGTATCAGTGGAGCTTTACTAATGAAAAAACCATAACTTTTTCTTTTAAGTTGAAGTGTTTTTTTTGTCCTAAGTAACCTTAATTTTTAAGACTTCATGATGAATTTGTGAGTAAAATATTTTGATTTTTTAGGCTCGCCCTTTTTTTTTAATCGTCTTAAAATTTTACGTAGGTACAGATATAGTTGTGGCTCTCTAGGGAAGTGGAGAATCAATCTGTTCACTCAATATCTGACTGGCCGTTACGTAGGTACAGAGAGAAAGAGAGTTGTGGCTCTCTAGGAAACTAGGGAATCTTGTTTACTCAAGTACCTGGCTCGTCTGTACCGGGAGCACCGCCGACGACAGCTGGTCTGGAACACTGAGGCGCGCGTGACCAGCCGTGAGACGTGACACAAGCCCAGTCCCCGGCCCGAAACCGGTTTTCGAGAACTGACGCGGAAGGACATCACGACGATGATAAGGGGGGGGGGAGGGAGGCTCTCCAGATTGAAAAACAAAACAAAAAAAAAATGGTGGATTTGCAAGGAGGAGGAGTAGGAGGAGTGGAAGGAGCAAGGGAGCGCGCACGTGGTACTTCCGGTGCCGTGCGGCAACGTTCTACCCCCCCCCCCAATCACCGTAGAGAATGTACGTAGATGGCGGCAACCGATAAGCCCCCTCTGGGGGACGCAAGACGACCGCCTGCCTCGCCGACAGCTCGTCCGACGAGCGGTGGAACAGAGGTCCACTCGGGGCCGTTGACGGGGAAAAGAACACTCCTGGGTGACGAGCCCCTATCCGCGAATTCCCGTAATCTTAGGCTCGCTACATAAATTTTTTACTGGCCACGGATAGATTCCCAATTTCTCTAGAATCCGAATCCCAAGAGAGTAAGTACCTCGCATACTCTCCTCAGAATCCGACTCTTAGGTGCCAAGGGTAAAATAATACAAAAAATACACGGTAAATGAAAAATTATTTACTATGTTGTTGAAAGAAATCTACCCTATAAAGGTAATGATGGGTCAATCCTGTTTTAAGACAGTTTAACAATATGAAACACCATTAAGTAGCGTTAAAAATAGAAACGTACATCGGGGCAGTATTTCTGCTAGGACAGTGCGAGATAAATTTTAGCAGATTACTATACGTACGAAGGGATGTTACCGTGGTAGGACCAAATGATTTGAATTTTTGCAAGTAGGTATGCAAATATATGACTAGTTATAAAATCAAATACCTACGTAACCTGTTTACACACATAACTATTGAGTTATTCAGTCGGATTAAAACAAATATTCAATTACAATTTTAAATTATGTATTAAAACGCACTACTCACCCAAATTTACTTTTATTTCCATCAAATCTGCACTTTCAAATATCTCAACCCCTCTTCAACAATACTCAATTCTCCTTAGCTACACAATGGATTTTTATGCAGTTTTCACAATCATCTTCCTATAGGTTTATGCGCATAAAAAAATCATATTAAATTTAAAGATAGCAGAAAAAGCTCGATGATTTGTAATCAAGTTGCAAAATGGCGCTTTCAGGTCGCTTACATCAAATTAATTTATTACAAAATCGTAGGTCTTAAAAATGTATATATTTGAGAGTAAAACACTTTTCACATACACATCCTTATTTGGCCCTTTTGCACGTGACTTCTTAACAAAAATCTGTTTTTTATTCCTCACGAGGAAAAAACTGTCAACATTGTTTACAAAAAAAGTCTTTAGTTATTGGCAGTACGTGTTAGTAGGTACATAATTTTTGAAAACACTTATGAGAACTTGACACTTATAAGTAGTACTTACTAAATCAAATCTGAACGACGCCTTATCAGTAGTTCGTATCGGCGCAAAGCTAGGAAGGAACGCTAGTAATTTATATTTAAAAAAAAAACTAAGGATTGCTTTTCTTTTTTTCTAATTTTAATCGGAATTCCTTCATTGAACTTTTGCATTTAGGCCTTGACCGATAAAAATTCACAGTTCTCGGCACGAACTACTTCCTTTGCAACGTTACGGACGATGACAGATACGCCCGAGGAGTACGGGCGAAAGAGTAGAGGAGCGAGGCGCCAGGAAAAGCAGAGGTGGGTCTTAAACGTCATTCCAGTCACGCGCGAGGCGTGTAGAGCGCGCTCTACATTTTCCTCCGCGCCCAACTCTACCCCGAAGGGGAAACGCGATAACCAACGAGAGGTCGCCCCGAGGCGCCGGGAAAGAAATCTGGCCCTGATGGTTGAAGGACCTGGGGAGAGTGGAAGTTGGGCGGCGTGGGGCAACAGCAAACGAGGTGGCATCTGTTTAACGCAGATTGGGGTGTAGCCCCTCCCCCCCTCCAACCGCCCTCATCGGGGTGGTCCACGTCATGGCATCGGCCAAGCGTCTCGGATGCTCCTCACGTTCGTGCATTCCCGAGAAACCCCTTCATCTCCCCCCACCATATGAACCACCCAACCCCCTGCTCAATTTTTTTTTTCTTTCTTTTCTTTCCACCACCGCCATCAAGTTTAGTTCACGTTAAGTTCGCGGGCAAGCGAAATCTCCCAGAATTACAGCTAGAGCGTCAGAAGATTATGTCCCCAGACGTTTCGTCGCGCTCAGTCGCAATTATCTTGAAAACACGATCACGGCTGCAGCAAGGTAAAAGAAAAAAACAATAAAATCATTCTTTTGGTGAACTCGTTCCGAGTCCGAGCAATCTCTCGCACAAACCGGTTTGTTCCAGAGAATCGATCCATTATCCGTCATTCCATAGAAACACAAATACCGGCATTTGGAACGTTTATTCATTCGTTCATCCTTAAATTCCGCCAACACATACTTCCGAAAATATGCAATACAAAAAAAAAAATCAACTTCATTCATTCCGCACACTCGCACATATATGCATATCAAGGCATGTTAGTACACAATAAGTTCGCTAAATGTACCGCCGTGAAGCGTACTTTCAATTCGAGAAGACTGCGCTTGTAGGATATACCAGCGAGCGTCCCGCCTCACCAACACAGCAAGTGCACCCCTGACTAATCTCCCACTTTCAAAACCTAGGACCACGAAAATGACGTTAAAGATAAGAACGGAATGACGCAGTACCCTACCTGAGGCGGAGACAGAGAGGACCGCATCAGACGTCCACCAGGTGTCGCGGCAGCCCCTTCCACTCTACGTCTGCGTGCGCGGCCGTGCCGGTTGAGCAGCTGTCGACTAGCCCCCTCCCCCCCTTTATCCTTCCTCACCCTCCCTACCCGCGTACGTGACGACACCCCCTTCTTTGCGAGCCTCGAAGACGCTGCCCCATTTGACGGCACTGACAAGGTCTGGCGTGTCTCTGCCCACCGACCAAGGAAGAGTTTATGTCCGTCCCAACAACATGCGCAGCTAGCCAGTTCTCCCCCGGTCCGGGCACATACACACGGGAAGCCTAAGATATACATCAAGTTCAGTCCCTGCCCGAACACGCCCGAATATTCACCTTCGGCCAACCTCGGGTTTATTTATATTTCTCTGTTTATTTTAATGTAGCTATACTAACCTAACTAACCGTCCATAAGGTTATAAAGTGTTTTAATGTAGCTAACCTAACCGACCACTTTTAATATTTGAATTCATTTTTCCTGCGCAAAAATAAAACAAATCCCGAGGTTGGCCGAAGGTGAATATTCGGGCGTGTTCGGGCAGGGACAGAACTTGATGGACATCTTAGGCTTCTCCACACACACGGTGCTCAGAGCTTCAGGAACAAACCCCACGTTTTGAAAACTGCTCAAGATATCCCAGTAAGTTTACGAAAAAACATTTAGGGATACGCCGTGGGCAGATGGGTAATTTTTAATTCCAAAATTTGTTTTTAAATTGTCTTTTTTTAGAAGATTTAAAATAACTAAAAACGCATGTTTTTAAAAATAATTTATTGGGAGTTTTGAAAACACCGAAGGGCCTTGCATTTTATCTCTATTTCTCCGCCGTCTAATGTTATGGTTACAGCTGAAATTCTCATAGTTGCCTTATCCAATATGAGAAGATTGCGCACCTGTTCAGAGCCGTGTGCTTAGAGGCGACGCCGCGCTAGAAGCAACAGCGAGCGTCGACCTTATTATCCCGCCTCACTAACACAAATACACTCCAGTCTAGGCGGGCAATGTCAGAGCTTATTCAACCAAATATACACTCAGTAACTTACCCCCAATGCTTGAATATTATATTATACTAGCTTCACTACGGCAGTATACAAGCAGAACACTCTCGCACAGCTGATTAGACATGCCCCTCTTCGGGGTACGCCACTGCCGCGCCTTTATCAATGCAATAGCAGTTGCCAGAAATGCAATAACGAAATATCAAGTTTTATAAAAATTCTGCTTTAAGGGGTGGTTTTCTCGATGTCTCACGTAGTCAGTTAGTTACCTGCCTCTTATTTCGAAGGTCAAGTATGCAATATTTCCTATAAATTGGATAAAAAATGTAAATTTGTATAAGAAACAAATAAACAAACGGATACTTTCTTTACATATAAATATGGATGAATTCTTATAATCGTGGGGTTTCAAATATTTTCTTGGAAAAAGAATAAACAAAATTCTGAAAATAATTGTTTCTGTTTCTAATGATCTTGATAAAACTTCCCACAAAAAGTGCGTTTTCAAACGATAAAACTTTCTTTTTTTTATTTCTAATTGCAACGTAGTATGCAGTACGCCCCTGAGAAGACTTAACACGATGCCATATTACGTGAGCACAACTGTATGTATAAAAGATCACCATGTGTTGGAAGAATACACAAGAATGGCCACAGTAAAAAGAAAAAAATAATAATTTATGTCCCCAATTTTTCCAGGTACTGGTAATGTGGTCAAACTGAAATAATGAAGTGAAGATAATTAATTCATGTTAATACAATAAGCAAAAATATTTTTTGATCAAATGATTTTAATTTCATAGCTTATATATTTTTATTACCTTACACAATAAAACTTCATGAGCAACTACTTTTAATAAAATTTATTTTGTCTTTTTAAAAGTAGTGAACTTTAAAACATAACACTTGACCAAAATAAAAAAAACTCATTCTTTTTTAAATAAATTAATACACTGACAATTACAGTGAGTGCACCAGTCAAAAGGAAATGACATAAAATCACAATACACAATATAATTTTTTTATATATGTATCTTTCAAAAATATAATTCTAGAACCACGGTAAATGTAGCCATTTAAATTCTATAAGCAACATTTACCCGCATACATACAAATACGACAAATTTACCTTCATTCTGCAACTATATATTGCAAGTACTTTGATATGCTTGATATGTTTTACAAAAAAATAAACTATATGAATGATTTGCAGTATAATTAATAATTATATTGTCTGAAATAGCAATGCCACAGTTATGAGATGTCAGGAATTGTAAATAAGAATCTGGAATTTCCTTTTAAAATGAACAAATCTTGAACGCATTGGTGTAGCTGTTAAACAGAAGCTAGTTATTAAGTACAATATTATAACTATGCAAATTATTGTAGGCCCTAAATTTATTGTTTTAATGAAAATTCGTCATATTTAGAGTTTTCAAAGACCAATAATGGTTTTCACTGTATGTAGTTTTTGGGGTTTTGATGATACTAAAAATACATTAAACTGATCTGTGAACTATATATTTCCTATAATTTTTATTTATCAATTTATTAAAAAAATAATACAAGGCATGAAACTTATTCAAAATTTAAAAGAATTCAGGTAAATATCGGTTATAGGAGGGGCATGAAATGCGAAATACATACGCTAAATAACGTTTGGCAAGAGATAATAAAAAATATTCGGTAAGATAATTTTTGTAAGAAAAATTCAAGTATTATTTTATTATTTTTTAAAAGACATAGATCTATTGCATTTACCAGTGCTGTAACTCTAAACAGAAAATAGTGCTATAAACAAATATTGTATTCTACAGTGTTGTCGTTCGCCTTCTGTTGTACTAAAATCGAAAATATGTTCTCTGTATAGGATACACAGATTGGTCTTGAATGCAAAAATATCAACGGTAGATAAGTGCCAACATTTATCACTAATATGATCAAAGTGTATATAAATAATTTCAAATCTGTATTTGACAGCAAAATAAATAAGAGAAGAAATGAAGTTATACCACATTCATTCCTGAATTTTTTTTTGTATGTACAGAAATAATTTACAAAGTATTGCATTGAATATACTCTTAATTAGTCCAAGCTCAATTGTAACCATAATAAAATATTATGTTTTATATATATTTATAGTAAAAATACTGTCATCTAATGAAACACTTATAAACGATTTCCAATGGTTATAATCTGTTACACATACGTAAAACGTTTTATAGATATTAAGTTGTTTGTCTTTATTGCAGTTCACCCATTACAGTTTTTGAATTTACCCCAGGAAAAGGAAAGGTAACACCAATATTCCGAAATATAAGTTGTTAGATGCCTTTTCACACTTGCTCAAGGATATTATTTTATTCTTGCACTTGCTTTTCTATTTTCATGGACAAGTTTTTTTCCACTACATTACGACTTTTCGGTTCATACACGTTGATCTTCAGAACTGAATTTTCATCGAAACCACTCAATGTTTTCAACTTCCTTACTATACAGTTAAATCTGTCCAACATCTACAAAAGGCCTCATTTCAGATACATTGGTGAAAAAGTCAGAAAACTTGGTACACAGATAATTTTAACATTATTACAAGAAACTGTTTCAGAACTATTGGTCTACAAAAAAAACAACATTAATTCAGGACAAGGCAGCTTGTCACACCGTAAATTTAAAGTTTTTATTTTACCAAAATAAAAACTCGAACAAAGTACGTTTAGTATAAAACACAATTTTCTTCTGTATCAAGTATGAATGACATTTTCATAACAACAGATTAAGGGATAAAAATAACACATACTAATAAAAATGCTATAATTATTATAAAAAGTAAATTTCTTGAACTAAATTTTTAGGGTCAATTTTAATCTTTAAAATGCTACTTGAAATTCTGTATGATTTTCATGAGCAGAAAAAATACAGTAAACAAGTTAAAATGAAATGAGTTTTATTTGTTTCCTGTGTTTTTGTATTCATATTTTTTATCTGTTTTTGATATTTCTCTATGACAAATATTGTAAAACAAAAATGGTGTGTGTTTACAAACAATTTTTAAACTAGATGTTAGCACCACAACTTTAAAACAGGAATAACAAACATACCTTTGATTACCTATATTATATGTGTTATTGTGTTATAGTAATTTTATGACTGACTTCATTTTTGATCAAAAGTGTTGTCATGAAACCATATAAGGCAAAAAGTCTCCCGGTGAATTAAATGGTCCGTAATTATAACTAATGAAATAAAATAACAATGCTGGTTCATTTAATGTATTACTGTATTAAAATATTACTTGCTAATGTTTATGGAATGTTTCATGCATCTGTAAGTTGTAAGGAATGTTGTTCTGAAATGCACTAAAAAGGTCATTAAAATATTAAAATATGATATGCTTAAAGTGAAAAAAAAAATCGCGTGAAATTGAGCACGCATGGTGCAAGTGTAAAACAAAAATCAGGAATAAGTGATATCAATTGCAAAAAATCAAGACACTTCTTTCAAACGAATGTTAGAAACAAAAATGCAAATGTTTTATTAAAATTATGTGTTTTAGCTAACTGTTGAAGACTTTTTTTCATAACCAATAACCCCAAAAAACGGACAGAGTCGCCTGAATTTATTATTTACAACTGAATCTTTGGTTTTCATTATTAATTTAATTTTTGCAAAAAAATATAATTTCTCCTTTGTTATGGTACTACCTTATTTTACAGAAAAATAATTTTATTATCAGTGGCAATAAAATGAACAATTAGTAAGATATCTAAATCAGTAGAACATTTTATAGCACCACTAAAAGTTGTTAAAAAACATTCAAGAATTAAAAAAAAGACCTTGGTTTGTAATGTTTCGTAGTTATTTACAACATAGACACAAAAAATACGCATTGGCAATTATTACATGTCACGGACCATTGCACTCTTGCCGCCTCTGAAGCATTTCAAGGAACGTCAATGTTAAAAATGCTCTCAGCATGCACATGGCTTACAATAAGGTCGTAAAAAAATTCAAAGTTACGAAAACGACCAGCTAAAGCCACCATTGTGACGCCGCTGTTCGACGAGAAAGGAAAATTATAGGTTCTTACACATTTCCCCCCCCCCCCCCAAAAAAAAAAAATTACGCTGGACGCATTCCCTTTTCTACTGACAGCACTAGAGTTACCAACAGCAAATCAGTTCACAGAAAGATGGTTAGAACTCTTTACTCCCGCCATTAGTCTAAAACCGCGTCGTCTGCTTCTTCTGAGATTGTCCAGTGGCTTCCGTCGGATTTATAGCATCCAACTCACACGCCGCTACTGAGACTGTCCAGGACCCCCCAGCAGGACGCGGCCAGTAGAAAAGGGAACACCAGGCGAGCGGAGCGAGACACACGTCACAGCTGCGTGCAGCACTCCCAGTCCGGCTCGGCTGGCCGCCAGCTCCGGAGGGGCTCGTCCTGCGGCCGATGCTAGCACCGGGTCTCCCCGGGGGCCGCCTCGCCGCCGCGCCGCGCCACTCAGGTGCCGTTCGTCAAGGTGCGCAGCTCCGGGTCCTTGGCGATGCTGTCGATGGTGCAGATGGTGACGGTCTTCTTCTTCTTCTTCTTGAGCGGCGCCGGGTGCTGGGAGTCCGCCGCCGGCCCCGCGGCCACGATCTTGTACTTGATGTCGCCGCTGTCGCCCAGCACGGCGGCGGGGTTCTCGAAGATGGCCTCTCGCTCGGGCCCGCGCGCCTCCTCGCGCGTGTAGTACCTGGCGGCGTGGTGCCGCGAGTAGGCGAGCCACGCCAGCAGCGCCGACGCCGCCAGCAGCAGCAGCAGCACGGCGATGCCCGCCGCGACGAACCCGGCGCGCGGGTTGTCATGCAGCCGGCCCGAGCCGTCGGCGTAACCCGGCCCCTGGTCGCCGGCGATGCACCACTCGAGCGCCGCCGGCCGCAGCGAGTGCAGGTGCCTGCTCCTGAGGTGGTGCGGCGAGTCGCAGCGCAATTGGCGCAGGTCGAGCCACGACGACGGGGAGCTGCGGTTGGCGCGGCTCAGCAAGGGCATCACGTTGCACAGGTCGCAGACCCAGGGGTTGTCGCGCAGGTGCACGCGCTTCACCGCCTCCAGCCGGAGCAGCAGGCGGTCGTCGAGCCCGCGGAAGCGGTTCCTCGACAGGTCCAGCTCGTACAGCTTGGGCACCGCCGACAGCCGCTGCGCCGGCAGGTGGGTGAAGTGGTTGCCCGACAGGTTGAGCGTCTTGAGGTGCTCGTGGTAGCCGAAGAGGTCCGCGGGCAGCTGGGACACGCCCATGTCGGCCAGGCCGAGGTCCCTGAGCCTGGGGAGCTGCTGCAGGAAGTACTTGACCTCCGCCAGAGGGACCGTGTTGCCGCTGAGGTTGAGGCTGCGCAGCGAGTCCGCCATGGGCAGGAAGGTGGCGGCGTCCAGCCGGTCCAGCTTGTTGTAGCTGAGGTCGAGCTGGCGCAGCGTCGAGAGGTTGGCGAACGCCTGCGCGGTGACCACGGCGAGGCGGTTCCTCGCCAGGTCCACGTGGCGCAGGTCCAGGTGGCCGTCGACGGGCGAGCCGCTGAAGGTCTTCTCCAGCACCACGGGCAGCTGGTTGCCGTCCAGCCGCAGCACCTGCAGGCGCCGCAGGTTCCGGAACTCGTCCGAGTCCACGTACTTGAACTCGTTGTCGCCCAGGTCGAGGTGCACGAGGTCGGGCAGCAGCTGGTATATCAGCGAGTTGACGTTCGACAGCCCGCAGCCTCGGCACCGGAACACCTTCAGCTCCTGGAGAGCGGAGAACAGCGAGCAATGAACACCTTCAGCTCCTGGAGAGCGGAGAACAGCGAGCAATGAACACCTTCAGCTCCTGGACAGCGGAGAACAGCGAGCAATGAACACCTTCAGCTCCTGGACAGCGGAGAACAGCGAGCAATGAACACCTTCAGCTCCTGGACAGCGGAGAACATCGAGAAATGAACACTTTCAGCTCCTGGACAGCGGAGAACAGCGAGCAATGAACACCTTCAGCTCCTGGACAGCGGAGAACAGCGAGCAATGAACACCTTCAGCTCCTGGACAGCGGAGAACAGCGAGAAATGAACACCTTCAGCTCCTGGACAGCGGAGAACAGCGAGCAATGAACACCTTCAGCTCCTGGACTGCGGAGAACAGCGAGAAATGAACACCTTCAGCTCCTGGACAGCGGAGAACAGCGAGCAATGAACACCTTCAGCTCCTGGACAGCGGAGAACAGCGAGAAATGAACACCTTCAGCTCCTGGACAGCGGAAACAGCGAGCAATGAACACCTTCAGCTCCTGGACAGCGGAGAACAGCGAGCAATGAACACCTTCAGCTCCTGGACAGCGGAGAACAGCGAGAAATGAACACCTTCAGCTCCTGGACAGCGGAGAACAGCGAGCAATGAACACCTTCAGCTCTTGGACAGCGGAGAACAGCGATCAATGAACACTTTCAGCTCTTGGACATCAGAGAACAGCGAGCAATCAAGATGTTTTTGCACTCTAAATAATTCACAATAAGTTTACAGTTGGAACACTTGACTGATTCCAATTTAACAATGATGTCAACAAAAAACTGCCGCCTGAGTTCTTATTAATCATTGGATTAATTTCAACACCAAATGATAGATTTTTAAAACTTTCTGAGCTGATAAGCTATGCTTCTAACACTAAGAATTAATTTGCTAAAATTTCTATTAAAACATTACAAGCACTCAAAAGTGAATGTTCATACTTGAAGTAGAAAGAGATAAAAATTAGGTAATAGATGAAGATAAGAACTAAGGGTTGCGTAGACTATGTGTCAAAAACTTCTCCGAGCATGAAAGACAATTTTTAAGCTAAATACGATAATGGTAATGATAAGCGACACATTGTATTCGTCTTTGATTTATAAATAACGATAAGGCTGTGAATGGTTTTGGTCCCGATTAACAGCAGTTGCTCTGAAATCATCTTTTGTACCCTCTTGTAAATAAAAAATTAAGGAGTTTTTAAGAACCCCTTTACAACTATCAACAGGTAGAAAAACACTTGTAATATCACAACACAACTCAAGAAAGTAATGTTAAATAGATAGTACAGAAAAAAATGGTTTAGTTGGTTAGTTTATTTCTTACAAATAAGCCCATATTGTCCAGAATTATCTCTGGAACATATATCTAACCCTAGCATAGTGTAGGACTATATCTGAAATTTAAAGCCGTAAAGTTTAATTTTATCACTAAATACCTTTACTTTATAAGTTTTTTACTTCCTTTACAACAAAAATCCTAAATCGGAATTCAGTGTAGTGTTTAAACTTGGGACGAATAACACGCATAAATGACGTAGGCCTAACCATTTACCTGCGAATCTTAAAATTTAAATGCTAGATATCAATTTCAAAAATCAAAATTACATTTTTTACATATAAATCTAATCACGTGGCCCGAAATTCGTAAAATTGCCAAGTAGGAAATAAAAGAACGTTAAAATACCCGCGATTATCCATTATTCATGCACACATTCAGTCGTTATTAAGGAGTTCTCAAGGATTATTGGTGAAATTTAATAACTTTTAAGGGTCATTATTAAATTAAAAACAGATTAAGGACTTTTTTTTAAGGATAATAAGCAGGCGCATGAACCAATTCAATTGGTGACAACGGCAGGCTTGTAAAACTACAAAGGCGCGTTATGATTGGATTTCCAGCAGAGCGAGGGAGGTGCGCCACTAAGTGATCGCTTAACCACAAACAGTGCTCTCTGTGATATCGGAAACAAGTTAAAAACCAATTACGGGGTAAACCGATGGGTACGTGTTGTTAAGATCTTCCAATGTTGGCCTTTCACGCGACATTTGGTTCCCGTCCAACACCATTCGTATTTGTACTTTTCCCAGGGGCTGAACAAGTTCTCATTCGGTTAAAATTCTTTTTTTTATTGGTTCCAAAAAATATCCCTGATTGAATACACAGAAAGAACACTCACAAAAGCTTTGCATGTGCGATCCACACACTAAAACGTTCCGTAATGCAGAGAGACATCTGACCTGCAAGCTAGATAGAGGCTGTAAGTTATATTTCCACTCGTCTGTGCTGCGAAATATTTTTTTTTTTCTCCAAACACATTAAGCCCCAGTAATTACAGGCAAATGTTGACTAAAGCAGGACTCATTGGTCCGCCACCCGTCCGTCAATCACGTGACCTGCAGCCAATCAGATGGCCCAGAAAATTCCATCCGTCCGTCAAATCCTTCCAACTTTCGGCAGACAGACGGATGGAATTTTAACCTCCAAACCGACTGAAAGATATTGACACTATAATTAATAGCGCAAGGTAAATCGAAAATATATTAAAATAAATATTCTGGAGCGAAAAAAAGGATTTACTGTTGTTTATGTTCGTCTGTGCTGTAAATGTTTTCATGACTAAATTCCTTGCGGATTTTCTTTTGCTGTACGATATTTAAAGTTTGAATATGTTCGTCTGTGTTGTGTCGTCGTGTTGTCCATAATAACTTATAGTTTCATCGCTGGATCCATCTGTTTTGACATCAGCTTATTTACGCTTGTATGGGTTTGTATTTACATTTTTTTTTCCATTTTGCATTCTTGAATTTATTCCATGACCAACAGTGCAGAACTGTAATGACGAATATCCAAAAGAACTGTATTAAATCAAAACGTGTGAGAGAGTCTTAAAGGGAGTAGAAGCCTAAATTTTTTTCCTTCAAATATTGCATGTTTATGCACATATTTATGAGAGCTTTGAAGGGAGTATAATCCTAAATGATTTTTCTTTAAATATTTCATGTTTATTCACAATTTTAAAAATTAATTCATAAGAAACAATATTTAATTCTTTATAAAATACCTTTTGTACTAAAAAAAGTTCTTTTTTATGGTATTTTTATGATTTAAATTCAAATTTTATGTCAGTCCTAACATGTACTGGAAGCATGAAAACATGTGGTTTAACCGTTCGTATGTACCCTTCGTCTTTATTTTTATTACATCATCCATAAACCAATAAAAATTTAATTTTCCAAAAAATCGAAAAAAAATAAAGGTTTTATAGATTTGGGAAAACCTAATTTTTTTTTTAAATTCGTGAATATTTTTTTGTTGCGTCAACATCTCAGGTGTCGGTTAAAACGAAATTTGGCGAAACGTGCAGCAACATAAACCTTTATATAGTTGAAATGTATATTTATGATAGTGAAACTGCGCTGGAATGTAGTTTAGTAAGAATAAAATGGTCTTAGTAGAAAGTAATGTCTGTAGATTTAAAAATTACCAAATAAACTGGCGGTGCAGAGCGCGAACTTCCTGAGCTCAAGGAATGTGATTCTGGGCTAACAGGACCTGTCACAACATGTCATAACGTAGACGAAGGCAAGTTTTAACGGCTCGTAATACCGGGCCTTAATGGCGCCCGGCCCAGTCCAGTAGAGGCGTAAAAGTAACGAAAAAAAAAAAAGCGTACTCGTATGTATTCGTTACTATAACAATTAGTACCTACTCGTTACTATCGTATCGTTACGTTACTCGTTACTTCTGATACCTCATAGCTCATACATGCTATGTTATGTTAGAGCAACGAATAGAGTCGTACTGCGTACGCATACAGTATGACGTCACGGCGTCGCAACATTCGTAATTTGTAGGAAAAGATACTTATACATTATATACGAAACTGCGTAAGGTGCATTTTTTTTCACTTTTCAGTATTTTGAACCAGACTTGTGTTTAAGTCATCCAAAAATTTTATTTGATTTAATAGGTAAAGTGTAACTACAAGTGAACTGCCATACTACAAAATATGCGAGTAACGCAATGCATTCGTGCGTAACATTTCGGGGGAGCTGAATTGTTGTCCCTTGGAAAAGCTGCCCTTCAGGATTTTTCTGGCAATGGTTTGTTTGTACAACGACTGGAAGGGCAGCCCATTCAATTTCTGAAAACATGTTTCTTTAAGTGTTTAAATAATCCTGAAAACTTGCCCCTTGGAAGGGCAGCCCATCAGGATTTTTCAGACAGTAGTGTTTTTGAAAGGTTGTCTGAATTGTTGCCCCATGGATGGGGAGCCCTTCAGGATTTTTCTGACAGTGGTTAGTTTAGGTTAGGTCAGGTTAGGTCAGGTAAGGTTAGGTCAGGTAAGGTAAGGTTAGGTTAGGTTAGGTTAGGTTAGGTTAGGTTAGGTTAGGTTAGGTTAGGTCACTTTACAAACTAACCACTGTCAGAAAAATCCTAAAGGGCTGCCCATCCAAGGGGCAAGTTTTCAGGATTATTTAAACAATCAAAGAAAAACGTTTTCAGAAATCGGATGGGCTGCCCTTCCAGTCGCTGTACAAACAAACCACTGCCAGAAAAAATCGCTGAAGGGCTAACCCTTCCAAAGGGGGCAGCATTTCTGTCGCCCCAACATTTCGTTACTGGGTACTGGATGGCGCACCCGTTACTCAGCACCGATACAGCTGTGCGACGTCCGGGCGGAACAGGAGCGCCCACCTGCACGTCCTTGAACACCTCCGGGCTGAGCTCGACCAGGCGGTTGCGGCTCAGGTCCAGCTCCTGCAGCTTGCCCAGCATGAGGAACAGCCGCGGCACCAGCTCCTGGATCCTGTTGCGCGCCAGCGACAGCAGCCGCAGCTCCGGCAGGTGGCGGAACGTGCCCGAGGGAAGAGACTCCACGCGGTTGTCGTCCAGCCGCAGCTCCAGCAGGTTCGCCAGGCCGCGGAAGTTGTAGTCGAGCGCCTGCGCCACGTGCACACGCGTCGATACTTATCGACCCTCGTCGATCCATCGGTCCGTCGCGACACGCACAACTTACACGGAGGAAAAGGTTGGTTTGAATCAAACAAATATATGTTTATATATGGCGAAACAAATATTTACTTCCTGTAACAAAATATTTTGTTGCCAAACCAAAATTTTGGGTGTAACAAAATTGATTCATTACACCTAAAAAAATATACAGTTAAACTGACCAAACCATTTTTCTGGATCAACAAAATCTTTCCAACAACAAAATATTTGTTTGAATCAACAAAATTGATGTATTTCCTCATATATAAACACATAATTTTGCTGTGGCAAACAAACCTTTCTCTCGGTGTATATTCATTTAAGTAAATTTTATATTCAGTCCTTGAGATATTTAAGCTTACATAAATGAATTATCTAATACAGACGAGAATTTTTTTCCCTCACTTTTTAAGTAATATTTATGAAAATGTTAAGCGAAACAGAAGCCAGCAAACTCGCGGAGAAGAGAATAAAATAATAAAAATAAAACAATATGAAATTATCTTTTGTGAACTCTCTGATTTTAAATAACTTATTTACAGATAACGTTAGTAAAATAGTTCTTTTTTCACATGAAAAATTTTTTTTCTTCAAAATTCGATAATATCGTTATACAAATATCGATATATCGGGAGTTGAAGGTATCGATGTATCGCCGCCGTGCGCCCGCACCTGCGAGACGTCGTTGTGCGACAGGTCGAGCACCCGCAGCGTGGGCACGCCCCAGAAGGAGTGGCGGCCGATGGCGGGCACGTTGGAGCGCACGATGCGCAGCTCCTCCAGCTGGCTGAAGCCCTGCGGCACACACGCGGGGCGAACAGTGGCGGCGGCGGCCTACACTCCCCGGGGAGGGCCGCGACGAGTTCACGATTACACAGTCACACAGCACCGCCCATCCAAGAATATCCCAGTTCAGAGTTTACTACTTTTTTTTTATTCACCCTCATTGGGGGTAAAATGGGAAATTGGTATTTAAAAAAAAAAAAAACATATCTCCGAAGCTGACTAGGCAAGAGGTATCATATTGGACATTAATAGTAAACATACAAACTACAAACACCTTTTCAACTTTTTTCATCTTGTTATTCTTGAGGGGAAAATATTGTATTTTTGGATAAAGTATTAATAAATCATAATACTGGATTTACTTAATTGGGAGGTTGAAAATAAGGCATGAATAACACACACACACAAGTTGTCCTAACTATTTTTTTTTCAACATTTTTAAATTTAAATTACGTAATAACTTGGTATAGGTATCGATATCTTTTATGTAGTATATATTACAATTTTTTTTCTAATATAAATTTAGAAAAAAAAATCCTCTGATATTAAAAAAAAACCGAGATGATTTGGTATTATTATAGGCAACAAATATGTGTAACACACTACAGCTGAAGGTGTGACTTTTATTTTATATTTATTTTACACTGAAAATAAAGTAAAACCCGGTTTTTATAATTCCATGCTTTGCTAGAAAAAAAGAAGTGCATTTTTTTGGCCGATTCATCAAGTAAATTGTCTACGAATCCACCTATACACTACTCAAGAAATTTGTTGCAACAACATTTTAAATAAAAGTGTGAATGTGTCAAAATTTCTTAAAATTGTGATTATATTAAGGTGATAAACGGGAAGTTAGGATTTTATTAAAGCTATGCATGTAACATGCGTATGTGACATACAAAAAATAACAGGAAATATATCTGATACAGTCTACATTAAAAATAATCCAGAGCGTATTTAGTAATTGAAAAAAATTAGCTCCTTAATCTGAATTCAAAGGAGGTAAACAAAATTTTATCTGGCACATAATCTCCATTAAAATATTTAGGGTTGTATATTATCACCTTTTAAATGCCAGCATGAATTGTGTTTCGGAGGACGAAATCTTTTAGATACGTGGCATTTTATAGTGTGCATTGCTTTAATTTCGGATGTTTGAAATATATCACATAATTTTCTTGCAAAAATTGCAATATTATCAATATCCTGAGATTCACGCGAGCGAAGCCACAGCTTGTTAAGTATTTTGCAATATAAAATAGTGATTCAGCTCCAAATTCAAAGGCGTATACTCGTCGAAATTTGTCTTTTCAATTATGGTTCACCCTGTGGTGACACAAAACTTCAAAGCTGTTCCGATTTAACGGTGCAAAATAATACAGCTTTTTTTTTTCTCGATATAACGCCAGATGGTCTATTGGAACATGATCCTATACAGCGATGGAAAATATTGGAACCTCTGCGACACATCGGTGTTTGATATCGAAACCTTAGTATTAAAAAGCTACTATTCACTGACCCCGAGAATAATCCGTGTTCGTGTATATTCAGAAATGTTTTATTATCGCTGTAGTAAAAGTGAAATGTAGGTTTAGGTTTTGTGTGTTTTATAAATAAAGTCCTTGCCAAAATTCTAACATTTTTTTTTCGGAAAGGTTTATTTTCGCACTTCTTCTCGGTGGTTTTATATGAACTCGAAAGTCTGTTGGTTGTGTTGAGTCAAAGATATTAAAAATACTCAAATAGCGTGAAAAAGTATGCTATCTCGCAAAATAGTGAACGTATCATCTCCCCCTCTCACAAAGTGGCTGGAGCGAGTGTGTGAACTCCGGATACGTACACTGTTAAAAATATCAACCCTAAAATTACGAAAGACGCTGGGTACAGATTATCCAGGCATCTTCGTAGAGTTCATAAATTTACGGGAAATTATTTAACTTACCTTTAACGTGAATAAACACCAAATTGTTGGTATGTCAACAGAACATTCAAAAACTCATTAAATCTACATCAAACATGTTACTTTTTCGTCTAAAAAAGTTTTTACTTCCTTTACAACAAAAATTATAAATCAGTATTCAGTGTAGTGTTAAAACTCGGCATGAATAACACGCATAAAAATTTGTCCTTCCTTTTGTACATTTGATGCTATTTTTCGATTTAGTTTTGTGTCTTTAATATTCATACCTAATATCATACCGCTTACTAATTCAGCTTCAGAAATATAAATGTTTTTTACAAAATAAGCATTGCAAACATGCATAAAAATTAATCTCTCATATTCTATTTTACCTTTTATTATTTTAGTTTTGCATCTTCACTATTCATACCCAATATCTTACCTCTCGCTTATTTAGTTTTAGAGTTCTTTTTTTTTTTTACAACTGTGAATTGATTCCACACATTCCACACGTTTGTTCAACTTTTATGAGTTATAATTTTTTTTTACAAACGCTTACAAATTTGTTTTTCCTATTCTTTGTTTTACGGATTAATTTCAATTTTTATCTTTACTATTAATACCCAATATCATATCTCTTCGCTTAGTATACTTCAGAGATATGTTTTTATTTTCCAAACCTTATTTCCTTTTTTTCACTCCTTAGGCGGTGAATTTTGAAGAAAAAATAAAGAGCTTGAAACTCAGTACACGTGATAGAAATGAAACTCTTTATCAATTAAAACCTCGACTCTTAAGTAAATCGTAAGGGGTAAAACGGCAAAGCAAGAGAGAGAGAGAGAGAGAGAGAGAGAAAAACAAAACAATTTTCTTAATAAGCATTAACTACCTAACATAAATTATCACACACTTAAAAATAACTGCTCATGATATCAATTCTTACTTGAAAGAACACAGGAAAAAAAACACAATTTAATTTTCTTGCGAATATAGTCCATGGCGCGGCGCACAACAATTAGCTCAATCCCCGTTTTGTTGTTGCCCACTGCCCTTACTAGATGCCAGCAAGTCAGGGTGGCGTCCCTACCGCCGAGGCTAGGGCCTCGCAATGGACTGGATAATTTCCCTAACCGACTTCGGTCAACCTGAGGCTATATCCACTCCTGAGTGTAGGTCCGATGCACCAGCTCGTGACAGTATACTATACATACTCCGTAGCCTCCAAATGCGTAGATGCTGAGGCTAGAGCCTCGCGATGAAGGACTGGATAATTTCCCAAAACCGACTTCGGTCAATCTGAGGCTATATCCACTCCTGAGTGCTGGCTCAATGCATCAGCTCGCGAAAAAGCACGATTAAATTAAGCTACCAAGATAAACGTAATCTTGAATGTTTATTTTATGTTAATTTAATGTTTCTTTACATTAGCTTAAATTCAACAGCGTACACCAATTTTTCTTCTTCTTAACTTAGTCTAGGCTGGCTGGCAGCCTGGTGGGAAACGACAAAGTCGCCCCCGAAACAAACAGTGCCACCAAACAAAATGCGGACAAAATGTCCAAGCTCCCGCCCATTTGCATAGTAGTCTTTCTGCTCTGTCCAACTCTTCTTCATGATCCCATCCCTCTTGTTTCCTGTAACCAACAAGCTTGTAATTAATGGATGAAATTTTGCTTCCCGCACGTCAAGTGCCCAGGGGTTTTCAGGTGTGTGTATGCAGTATAATGTGAAGAAGTGAAGAAGGGGGAGTCGGACATCCCAGCGCACGATGCAAGCCAAGGCCGCGCGCGCACCTGGAAGATGGGGCCGATGGTGAGGTGGTTGGGGTTGCCCGGCGGCGCAGAGATCTTGAGCACCTCGAGCTGAGGGTCCAGCGCCTGCACCGGGATGTGGTCCCGCATGCCGCCGCGCGCGCACACCGCCTGGCGCCGGCCCTTGCTGTCCAGCGAGCAGGCGCACTCCTGGGGGCAGGCCCCCTGCGCCGCCCCCGCCGCCAGCAGCGCCCAGCACAGCGCCGCCCCCAGCGCCCCCAGCGCCGCGGCGCCGGTCATCTCGCCGCCTGCGCGCACACACGCACGAGCTGCGACCTCACTCGATGCGTGGGGGCGACTGAAATGCGGCCCCTCGGAAGGGCAGCCCTTCAGGATTTTTTCTGACAGTGGTTAGTTTGTAAAGTGACCTAACCTAACCCAACCTAACTTAACCTCACCTAACCTAACCTAACGTAACCTAACCTAACGTAACCTAACCTAACCCAACCTAACCTAACGTAACGTAACCTAACCTAACCCAACCTAACCCAACCTAACCCAACCTAACCTAACCTAACCTAACCACTGTCAGAAAAATCCTGAAGGGCTGCCCATCCAAGGGGCAACAACAATCCAGGCAACCTTTCAAAAACACTACTGTCAGAAAATATCCTGAAGAGCTGCCCTTCCAAGGGGCAACAATTCACAGCTCGCCCGGCGCGTGTACTTGATGCACGCCAGTTACTCGGCGTGATAAAGAAAAAAATCTTTAATTACGCATGCAAATAATAATTAGTATTAATAAAAATAATAAAAACAACTGGACTGATATAACCACGGTTGGTAAAGTATAAATAAAAAATAACTGATTACTCAGTATTCAATATTAATATAAATACGCATATAAAATTAGTAAAATAATCGAGCTACGTTTAAATCAACTTATAAATAATAACATTATTACTTAATATTACAAATAAATTATACATACGGGTACATAACCTCACTTGAAAATAAATGTTGAAATATTTTATAAACATAATTTCTTGTCACCAATATCCATAATAAATAAATATCAAGTAGTATCAATCATGATTTGAAAGCACAAGTATAGTTTTTGTTTTTGTGATTAGCCTTTTTTTTATGTCAATTTTTGTCGCATGCTGCTCGCGCATCGCAAAAATTCACTCTCCTCATTTTTTTTTTCTCTTCTTAAAGCGCCTTAAAAAGTGTCACTTCAGAAATGCGAGCGAGTGTTTCACTACTCGCCAGAGAGGTGTAACATATAACCGCGGTAAGGAGGAAAATTTCGCGTGTTATCATGTTGCAAATACACTTATAATACGAAAACTCAGACACGAAATTTAACGTAGAATTCTTTAAAATGATGCCGAGCGTTAAAAACATACGAAAATTTTGGTTTCCAACTAAATTTCTGGACGCGAATCACACGTAGTTTCAGCACCCACCACTAGAATTCGCTACCGAAATTTTAAACTGCGTAATGGAACGGCTACAATAAAAGCGTAAAAGACTTGAGGAAAAAAATTACCAAACCCCAGTTTTGGACCTGATTTTTGACAGTTTATATTTTATTAAAATACTGCCCATCCTGTTAAAATGTATCAAACATTCCTGTAATTCGGAACCATAAGACTCTATGTCCACTATAGGGCAAAATGTAATTTTAATCATAAACTTGACCAACGTTTAACATTCTTTCTAGTGGCATACAACACTAAGATCTACATTATGTCAAAAATTCGCATATTTTGGGTAGAGAATATTTGAGTTAGTAAGTGAGGCACCATTAAAAATTATTTTAACTATTCTCGTGCAAAAAAATATGGTTTTTGTGACATAGTGTCTTATGCCTCCGAGGTACCGACAGATATATATATATATATATATATATATATATATATATATATATATATATATATACACATACATATATTTATAATATATTATATTTATTATTTACTGTTGGTGGGCACTTAAATATTAATAATAAAAAATAAATATACTGATTACAGAAAACAAAAATAAATAAATATAATGATTACAGAAAACACTGCATGGAGTTTATTATTAACACGCGTATTCTTATTATCTTTTATTTTGAACCCCAAAACGTGGTCAGTTACCTTTGACTCTGCTGTTTGCTATAAAATAAAATAATAATCATCCCATTTTTGTTGTGAGGACAAAAAATTTCATTAATATTGCTTATGTTAAGCACGAAGAAATTACCAGTAAGTTTGAAATCTAGCCGTGCGTACAATTGAGCCATGTTTTAGTGCCTTTGCTTGACGATTGATGCGGTAGACAGAGAGAATGTTTTTTTTTTAGTCGATCAAAAATTACCGAGCAGATAAAAAAAAATATATTTTTTTCGCCACCGAAAATATTTTTTCAAACAAGGAACTCAAGACTCACATTTTAGATCTTAAAACGTTAATCTTCACCAATTGTTCGAAGAGGGTGGGCCGGGTTTGGGGGGGGGGGGGGGGGGGGGAACTATCTCCAAAACATGAGAGAAGATAAATAAACGCAAAATTAGTCGAAGAAGGTTTGGAATTGAAAGGGGGGGTACGTCGTTGAATGGGTTTTCATAGAGCGCCTCTTTAAACGGCAATAAATTGCACCTATTACCAATTATCGGGAGGGAATTATATATATATGCATATGCGCACGGTGGCTGTATTTTTTCCAAAATACACGCTCCTGGCAACCTTCTCTGGAGTATGTAAATTGGAGCGTGAGAGGGTTTTGGTGGGAAGGGGGGGGGGGGTAATGTTACGGGTTGGGACTGGGACCTCTGCGGCTGACAAGGGGAAGTATGTCGTCCGGGGGGGGGGGGGGAAATTTGCTCCGAATTCTCTCTCCCCCCTCTCCCTCTAAACTCCCCAGTTGACACGCCCCCGGCCCGACAACCCATGAAACATGGGGCGAAGGGGCGCGCAGGCATAACTCACATGGGAGGGGATCTAGGGGCGTGGCGTTCGAACGTGCGGGGCAGAGAAATGATTTGTATCGAACTCGTATAACGGGGCGGGCAGATTGTTTGACGCACGCGCGAACCGATGTTAGTGGGTAGGTTTGGTTAATATAGGGATAGGGCTGGGAGGCTGTGGATCCAGGGATCCGCGCGGCCATCTTGGATTACGTAATTTCCGGTGGCCATCTTGGGTTACGTAATTTCCTGTGGCCATCTTGGGTTACGTCATTTCCGGTGGTCGTCTTGGACTACTTCATTTCCTCCATATTAAATAACCTTAACAATTCGACCACAGCGGCCATCTTTAATTACATCACTTCCTTCCGCCATCTTGGAAATTACGCAATACAAAATGGCCGCCGGATATGATGTAACCCAAGATGGCCGCCGGAAATGACGTAATACAGGATGTCCTCCCAAGTGAACAAAACCTACCTAATTATTTTAAGGCCCCCCACAAACCCATGCACGATCAGTCCGAACTTATCAGTCGGAACTGCGTGATTGACTTATCGTTGAGGGGGGAGGAGGGGAGGCTTTAGGCGTGCTCTCGCTAGTCGAGTCGCGATTGTATACAAATAAAACTCTTGCATTTCCCAACACATTTCCGTAATAGTAATTTAGGAAACTAAATTATTTGCTTCTTCAGATAAAACATTTTTTTTTAAAAAACCCTCATGATTGTATTACAAGATTTACACGCGTTGTTGTTTACGCAGGCTCACAATAAAATATTTTGGCAACTAATTTCGAAACAATTCCATTGTAAAATTGCAAAACATCTTACGGTTCAAACACGGTTGCAGACACTCCGTCATGGATGATACTGAAGACAACATTGATATAATTTATAGTGAATGATATTAAATAGATGTGTGCCATTGCACATTTTTAGTAATGCGCATGCTCACTTTATCTATTTTATAGTTCTTGTTTTTATTTTATTTTGTATAGCAAACTGGGAGCCATAATTTTTTTATTCTTGAATTTGTAAATCATCTTGTAACCAACAATTTCAGCATAATTTATATTTATAAAAGGACAAGTTTGTATGTTAAAATTCTTATATTAGTTTTCAACAAAATAATTTTACTTTTGTCCATAATGAATGTTGATTTGGGAAACTGCACTATAGTGTAACTCTATTTGTTTTACATGTGCAGTCTTTCATGTCTCAACTCTATGGTCTTCTTCAGTTGCACAAAATAATACGTCTTTCTTTTTGAAGCATGTCGGCCATGATGTAACTGTTCCTAGCTTCGGCCGTTTCTTAATCTGTTGACATCAATGTCTTAATTAATTCTCCGTACACCGCAAGTGGTGAGTAAAATCGCATATTCCTTCAAGAATATGTGGAAATGATATTTTGTTCAATTATCCTATTTTGTAATACATTTATGTACAGTGTGCGTGCGGAAGGCGTGGGGGCCATGGGCGCGATTACTTCGTGACACACAACTTCTTCGTCACCTGAGTCAGGGTGCTCCTCAGTGCCTGATGCAGCTCGTTTAATCAGGAAAGATCTTCTTTGTTACTTTCTGCATGCAGAAGAGCAACCATGAGCCACCACATATCTAAAGAGAAAATTTTAATCTAGCATTTTCGGCATTCTTTTGGACTAATAATTAATTTTTTTTGACTCAACCTATGTAATTTTCAACCAATGTAATTTTTAACCTCAAAATCAATGTGTTTAACTTAAGTATCTAAAGGGGGCCCCTTATCTTAACATTTACTTTTACTATCATCAATTGATATTAACCTTGTTGTTGTTATTATTTAAAGTAAAAGAATTTAAGGAAAAGAAAATATAAGGAACAGAGAAACGATATTGTTGTATTCATTTAACTAAAACCACTGTATTAATTTTGACTAGTATGTATTTAACTATTTTATCCTGTAATATGGCCTCCCCAGTCGGCTCAAGGTTCTCATGATTTTCTACACGCCTAACAAGGCACCATTGAGCCCGTTCCCCATGCTTTCACTGTTGACCTCTGTGCCTCCTTGGTGTTTGGCCAGGTTGAGGTAAAGAGGGCGGCAGAGATGGCAAGCTTTCATGACCAGTGTCACTAACAACTTCTTGGCTTCTATTGTTGAATAATGGAGTGTCCCAACCATCTTATTAATCGAGCTTGAAGATTACTGCAAAAAAAAAACATACTTCCTCATTTAGGCCTACATGGACGTAGCCATAGCCGAGAAGTCAATAAGTAGTTATTTAATGATAAAACGCCTTTAGGTCGGCAAGCTAATCGCGGATTATGGGGAGGGGGAAATAAAGGACTTACAAACTAATCTCGGTATAATCTTTCAACTTATATTTGCCACACATAACCATGTTCTACCCAGGATTCTAACTCAGAACCTCTCACCCCAAAGTTGCCGATTCTTTCAACTGACCCACTAATGGGAGTCGTGGAGGCATTCGTAGAAATCCTGGGCCCTGATGCTCGAAATCGTTCGACTTCATAGACCATTCGAGTCGAGTAGAGTGATGAACTCGCATACGACTTGGTGTGTTCGACATTTGCTATGCTCGAGGTGCTACTTGTTGCATGCGACTTACACAAAAGTCTTCGAGACGGAGAAGTCGAGTGGATTGTGGGAATTCGGAGAGAACTGTGAATTTGTCAGGATGGCTACTCTGCTCGTGTTCCAACTGGCCAATCAACGATCGCCGTTTCGTTTGTTGTCGTGTTCGGTAGGAAGAAGACAAACTCTTTATCAAAACATTTTTTTTTATTTTGCCGTGTGTTCGTGAATGCCTAATTAATTAAAATTGTCGATTAGGTCAGGTCAGTTACATTATAAATACTTTCAAACTAAACTGACATTAAAAATAATATGAATTAATATAAATGGTTGTTCAGTTTTAAAGTATTTATAATGTAGCTGACCTGACCTAACAAACCAGGACAAAGGATGAACAGTAGGAACTCACGTAATTTTTTTTTTTTACTTATTACTTGCGCAACAATATCAAAATAACAAATAAAACATTAAAATTTGAAACGTTAAAATCTCGCCTAAGTTAGAGGCGGGTACAATTCCTTTGCCATTAGTAGAAAATGATGTAGTCGTTCACGTACGTCGCGAAAAAAAATAATTGATACTCGTAAACAAGCAACAATTTTGAACGCCGCATGAAAGCACAGGTATTGTGATGAAAATTAAAAATTCGATATCTCCTAAAGTATTTGGAATTTCTTATCTCCGCCGTGCTTAATGAAAAGAGGAAGTTAAAGAGCACAGAATAAAAGTATTTTCGGAATTTAATTTTTTTAAAACAAATATCGCCCAAACATGAATATTAAAAAATTCGATATCTCCTAAAGTATTTGGAATTTCTTATCTCCGCCGGGTTTAATGAAAAGAGGAAGTTAAAGAGCACAGAATAAAAGTATTTTCGGAATTAAATTTTTTTTTTAACAAATATCGCCCAAATATGAATATTAAAAAATTCGATATCTCCTAAAGTATTTGGAATTTCTTATCTCCGCCGGGTTTATTGAAAAGAAGAAGTTAAAGAGCATATAATAAAAGTATTTTCGGATTTTTAGCATTTTATTTTGCAAATACCGCTACTCTACATATTTACCAAAATTAAGACTAAGTAGCATTAACTAGTGTTGTGTTTACAGTATTGTAATGAACATGTAGGCCTAACCATTAATGTTCAGTTTGGCGTTAGGGAGCAGGCTACATAGGCTAATTTTAATGTGGATACACACAAGACATAGACGTTCACTTGGAACTAAATATGCCAGGCTATTACCACTGTCACAGGAACAAACCAAGCATTTTAACATAACTGAAATAGGCCTACCTATTTAAACCTGTATAATGCTTAAACAGGGGGTTTACTTATGTTTATCTTTGATTAGCTATTTATTGTAACTGGTAACTTAATTCAGGTATGCTCCAAGGAGGGATAAACTGCCATTCTGTGTTAATGGTGCTGTAGTGTTTGACTTCAGTCAATAATTATATTAAAAATGTACTACAGGCATAACTGCCTTCTGCATAACATTGCACTCTGACAGCTAACGAACCATTTGTTTTGTCACCGAAACTACACATAAGCAAGCACATAAAGATAACAATAGGGCTTCTTTGGTTTTTATAAGGTGCTAACAATTACTTTAGTTTCAACAGAAAGTGCAGTTGTACGAGAAGGTGCCGGCATAACCTCTTCCAGACTGCTAATCAGGTCTCCGGCACACCGCTTGTTAAGACGAAACAACTTAACAAATTTGTTGTCGTCCAGTTCAAACGCATCCTTCCGTTCTAGGAATCGACGAGGGTTTCTAGCTGCTTCTATTTCAGCTAATTCAAGCTCTTCAATGTCCAACACATCCAACCACTCCGCCATTTTCACTGTTTTCGTGACTTTTCGCATTCGTAATGGTTATCTCATTCGAGTTGGACCCCTCGGTTTCCATTCCGAACACTCGAGTCGCACACGAGTAAACTGGAACAGTTCGTGCATACCAAAGCATCAAACCGATCGGAAAAGACCACTCGGCTGGCAACTCGCATACGACTTAAAACTCCAGCATAGGGCCCCTGGAGAGTTTTGACTCGCACGTTTACATTTTTAACGTGAAGTCAAAAGACTACTGTGCATTTCTTAAATTTGGGATGTTGGTTAAAACTTTTTTTTAATTGTTCTATTACTTTTCAGAGTAACTTCAAGTGAGTCGAAGAAGAAAAGTGATCTATGGGCTGAAGAAAGCTCCACATGGTTTGCCTTTGAGGCTTTCGCACGAAGAACCTTAGGCAGCATCTTTGAGAATTGCTTGGACAGTCTAAATAGGTCCGTTGTAGACGAAAAAGACTATCCTGAAGTTAAATATCTCAGTGACACAAATAACTTAATACTGGTCGTTATGTCCACTTCGATTATTTTTCAAAATATGGTCAAGCTTACGAGAAACACTGACATGCATCTATTGAAAAGTGTAGCTTCTTATATATATATATATATATATATATATATATATATATATATATATAAGTTTTTAGAATTCACACAACAATATGTGATTTCGTTGTTTCAGACACTTCCTTAACGAATTTTTTTAAAGTGACGTTTGCTTTTTCCTCACTCAACGGTACATAAGCCGCGCTTGTACATACAAGCACACTAGCTTCCTCAGCTCACAATTTTTATTTTTATGTTTCCGGGGAGAGCGGATAGAGTTTGACAGGCAACAGACACATTCAACAAAACGCATGAATTTTCACGGAAGTTGAATTGCAATTTAAAGGCTCGTTGATTTAAAAGGTTGAAAACGAAAAAGACAAAAAAATGGTTGTCTGTAAAGTCGGTTTACGGACGATAGTTTAACGTGACGTCATAACTAAACATTGATGAAATGATAGTTCAGTTAAAGTACTAAATTAAAAGCTACTTTTGAAAAGCCCGCCTTAACCTAATTAATATAATAGTAGATTCATAGACCAATCGAGTGGAAGAGAGATAGATGCAGTGCAAGCGTACAATGAGCGTAACGGGATACAGCGTAACGGGACAATGTGCAAACGGGACACTTTTTCGTGCGTGCAGCCGACGTTCATCGATTTATTAGACGTTGTCACGTAAAAAAATTCTATGATATGGACATAACAGTTCGTGCAACACACGGAATTGTTAAAAAAAAAATGTTTTGTATGGATATTTCTGCTACTGGTGCTAATTGAGCGGTTACACAGGTATTGTAGACGGGATAGCAACCAGGGCAAGTGAGAGATGTCGCGGCACTATCCTCGTGCGGACAGCTGGGCAAGTACTCGGGAGAGTAGTGGTTGTGAGAGTCAAGTGGGACAGCACATGTCCACTCTTCTTCCCCCGACCACTGCATCTCCCACTGTACGGCTCACTTTACCTGTGTGAGCCGGTGCGGTCTGGTGGAGCACAGACCGGCGAGCTGGTTCGTTCATGAGCACACAGTGCTCAGTCCGCTCAAGAAGATGAGCTGGTCAGAAGCAGGAACTATTACATCCGTAGAACTGTACCACGAAAATGAATGTGTGTGTGTGTGGAACATTAACAGTGAACAGGGACATGGGACAGGCAGCATATGGGGATATTATTTTCTCCCTTCTGTGCTATTTTAAAGATTCCCGTACCTCTTGCAACATGGCTCTTGCACAATTTTCTTGCAGTAAGACGTCGATGAACACGATTGCGCATTGTGTGCTGAAAGCCACTTCTGTACTGGACCATCCCATTTTATAATTCTGTGCGTGGACAGCTACTCTACGATAAATGGGATAGTAGAGTAGTCAGGAGAGTCACATCATCTAGTTGCTATCCCGTTTACTCTACCCGTGTATTGTGTATGGTCACTACCGTCTTGTGAACCTATTAAGGCTAGCCTATCAATTTTTTTTTGTTTTTCGCTGATTTCAGATATTCACGATGAATTATTTTGCATTTAGGATAGTAGAAGCTACGTTATATGCACTGCAAAAATGACGAAACTAAAAAAAAAAAAAAGAACTTACAGTGAAGGACCACGATAAAAATCAGTCAGGAAAACTTAGAATTAATATTTTTCAAACTTTTTTTTAAAATAACTGATAACATGTATAATTAAAATATGACGCCATAATTATCAACAAACGCAACGAGAAATTCTAATAAAGTAAAACAAATTCAGTAAAAATTGCTATGAACAGGGAGGGGTGAAGACCACTTTGCTCAAAAGTCCTCAGAATTATTTTATAATTTAATCACAGTGAGGGACCACGATGAAAATCAATAAGGAAAACTTATCATTAACATTTTTCAAACTTTTTTTTTAAAAATAATTGATAACGTGTAGAATAAATATGACGCCAGAATTATCAACAAACGCAATGAGCAATTCTAAGAAAGTAAAATAAATTCAGTAAAAATTGCTATTAACAGGGCGGGTGTAGACCAATTCACTCTAAAGTCCTCAGTATTATTTTATAATTTAATGACTAGAGACCGGAAAAATTCGCAGATTCATTTCGCGATAGTCTGAAATTCACACACATATACATTTAAGCTGCTTTTGCTATCGTCTCACTGTTCGTCTGGGCGACTCTGGGCCAATGAGAAACCCTCAACCATCAAAGAAGTAACGAATCACGGGCAAAGCCAGTTTAGACGACTCACAAGTGAGCAGCCAACTAACTGGCGTTATTTGCCCGAGTATACAGAGGACTGTGTAGACTATCCTGAAGGTCATCGAAACCGCGAAATTTTCAGGTCCCTATTAATGACTAGAGACCCGTGAATTTCGCGGATTCAACGACCTCCAGGATGGACTCCAATATCCTCTACACACTCGGGCAAATGTCAACTGTTCATTGGCGGTTGACTTGTGAGTCGTCTCGACTGGGTGGTCTGTGATTCGACATTTCTATGAGTGAGGATCTCTAATTGGCCATGAGTCCTCCAGGTTGACAGAGAACCAATGACAGAAGCAGCACTAAGGTGTAATTATTTGAATTCTAGCATAGCACGAAATGAAGCCGCGAAATTTTCAGGTCCCTATTAATGACGTAACTCGGGAAGTGCTTGTTTCCCCGCGGCAGCCCGGCACTGACCGGGCCGCACAAAAGCACTGGACTTAGTGTCGGCTGCAGGGTGTTCCAGCAAGTTCGACAGCCTCTAAGTACGTCCGCAAAGTTGCAGCCTTCTGGGGACCGAACACTGCCGCCAAGTTTTCACACAGCTCCGCCTACAAGCTGTTCCCTTGTAAATTCCCCGACATCAAGTTTCGTTGTTGAATGTAAATTAGGAAACGGGGAAACTTTCAAAATTAATGTCCCTCTTACAACTTCAGCGCTTGCGCGTTATCCATACTTAATTACCGTGAAATGCCAACTCAAGACTTTCGGTAGCTGAACTTCCGGGTGCAAAAAAAAAAAAAAAAGCATCACAAAATTTCTATTCCTCTGTAACACCTATCTATCACAATAGAAGTATTAAAAAATAACAAACTTTTTGATTCACTATGTAAATAACTATAAATTGTATTTAATGAATTTTATTTGATTGCATTTTCCCTACTGACAATATTGTACCGCGCAGTTTTTCGAAGTCACAGGCATCCCTTCTAATATTATATATATATATATATATATATATATATATATATTAATTAGTTCCCCGGTGCCCAATTAAAATCTATGGCGCATAAAACGATCGAAATAATTTTAGCGCTAACCTGAAACAATTAAAGAATCAATAAATTTTTATTCTTTCAGTAACTTAAAACACTATTTACTTAAGAGATTATTATTGTCGAGCCTTAAACAAGTAAATACACCGGACAAACGCGGGCTGAAATCGTGCATTGAAGATTCCACATTGCTCGCAAAATAGTTTCCCTAAACTTGCAAAATAATTCAAACGCAACTATTATTAGAATAATAAAAAATTTCTACATCGGACATTAATTTCGCAAAGCTAGTCATTCCAAAGACGGCCCAAATTTATCAAATTACATTATCAATATGAAAAAAAAACAACTTTAACGGCCTCAATTAATCCTGCGAATAACTAAGGCGAATAAATGTCAGTGGTTTATTAGTAATTATCACTGATTTCGCAGTGAATTTCGTAACATTAAACAACGACAGTCACTAATTTATCGGTCAGCTATAGATATTTGACAGAATTGTAGAGTTTTATTTCACTGATATAAATCATTAATTAAGGTATGCTTTTTTTTATGAGCTCCAAACAGAGTAACTTCATTTGTGTAGGTAGATTCAATACATTATTGATAGAAACCGGAAATATTCGCAAATTCATTTCGCGACAGGCTAAAATACAAATAGTTATACCTCAGTCTTGCCTCTGCTATTGGTTCACAACTCACCTGGATGACTCTGGACCAATGAGAAACACCCAACCAAAGCTTTATCGAATCACTGGCTGCTACGTTGGGACGTCTCACAAGACAGCAGCCAATGAGTGGGTGACATTTGACCGAGTGTACGTAGAACTGTGGAGTTCATTCTGCAGGTCATTAAACCCGCGAATTTTTCCGGTCCCTAATTATTGATGTTTAACATCTTAGCTCTCCGTATGCGGAATTTGGTAGGAGTAATTTTGTAAATGGAACGGAAGTTGCGTGGATCGGAAATGTATAACCACGGTGCTGCCATATATGGCAGATGGCGGGAGCCAAAGTTCACAAAGCCAAGTAAACGTTATATTATCACCTATTTAATGCATTTTTAACAAGATGGACAGTATTTTAATAAAATTCCTTGCCGAAAATGAGGTCCAAAGCCCGGGTTTGATATTTTATCACGTCTTTTTTCGCTTTTGTCGGAGCCGTTTCATTACATAGTTTAAAATTCGGTCTGCAAATCTAATGATTCAATAGTCAACGTAGCTGCTGCGGCAGCGAATTCTAGCGTCGGGTTTGGAAACTACGTGTGATACGCTTCAAGAAATGTTGAAAACAGATCTGTGTATATTTATCACGTTTTTCATTCTTTAAAAAAAAAAACGTTACGTTAAATTTCGTATTATAAGTGTATTTGCAACATGAGAACACATGAATTTGCTCGTTACAGAGGTTAGGTGTTACACATCTCTGATGAGTACTAAAAGACTTGCTTACAATTTTATTTAACGCACGCAGTCCATAAACCATGCTCCTAACCTCCTGTCCTAACTTCCAATTTTCCCCTGTCCAGTCGACCTAGAGATACATTTCAATACACACAATCATTTAAATAAAAAACATTTCAACAAACATAAATAACACCAAGAACTGACAATTACATATTTTAATACACAGTAAACAGTTTGCACTGCTGTATTTTAAATAAAATGTACGTAATCAACTGATAGTCTAAGAAAAAAAACGAATATATTTATTTGATCAAACTTTTGAAACGATACATTATTATTTTAATCAAGCTAAATACTTTAGATATATCACTGTGCTTCAAAATAATACACAGTTGTATTGTATCCCTTACTTAAAATATTAATGGCACACACATTTATTATTAAAATATATGCTAATTAAAAAAGACATTATCAATCACTGATATTGCTATGTAGGCCTACGTAGTCGCTACAAGCTTGGAATTCCAAAATTCCCTAGCTTTTCCAGGTTTCCCAGACTTGAATTGATAAATTTTCCTGGTCTTTCAGACACGAACCATTCTACGGCGCCATTTTATGTTGGCGGTTTTTCTGCAGAAACAGAAAATTGTATGTCTTTTTAATCTGAAAAAAATGCATACTAAAATTAATTAATATTTACATGGTAAAAACCTCTTGTTTCGGAAGAAAACACTAGCATTGGAATTCAACTGCATATTTAATATGTTTTAATCTGTATAATTCACCCTATTGAAATTAATTATTGGTAAATATGAAGGAAAACCTCTTTTTTGAATAAAAAATTCTAAGTTAATTTTTTTTATATTCCCTGACACAATGCCCATTCATTTAAGTTGTTTACCAGTAGTTTTCCACTCTAAGTGGTTATGTAAGCTTTTACATATCACAGTTACTATAATATCATAAGAATCAGTTGTAATAGGTTGGCTAAATTTAAAACATTTTAAAATAGTAGATTAGCTACATTAAAATACTTTGAAAGCATTTTAACGATAGGTTATGAATTACCTACTATTGCTAACCTAAACAACTGCAAAATTTGATGTCAAAGTGAAAAATAAATAGAACTTTAGTAGGAACCACGTAACAGAATAACATTCGTAACCCAGGTAAACATAATTTCCCTGAGTTTTCTATGCTTTGAAGACACCTTTACAATTCCCGAAATTTTTTTCTCTGCTTTCCAGAATTTTCTCTGCTTGCGGGGACCCTGGTGAAACAATCCTACACGATCTTTAAAACGAGTTAGGTGACTTGTAGGTCGCTACCCCTGCGGAAATCTGTATCGCCGGGAAAACGAGACGGGAGGAGTTAAATCACTAGGCGACGGATAAATAAGGGACCTGTCGCCCGCGATTTGCAAGCGGGTGTCTTCCTGAAGGGCTTAATCGAGGGCGCGAGGGAAGTATTTTTTTTTTTTCGTCCGTGGGGCGGGGTAAAAAGAGGGTGGTTTGAAGGGGGTGAGGGAGGGTGAGGAGGAGGAAGCACAATAAAACCTCCGATCGTCCACCCGGACGAAGCGTCCATCCCGAAAACGCGACGCGAAGTTCGGCGTGCCTCACGCGACGCGCCCCTGTGTTCGACGGAGACAGCACGCGATGGGAAGGTCCAGTTTTGTCGGAAATTACATCCGAAAATAAAACTTTTCTTCTAACACGGGCCCCTACCAGGTCTTTCTTGGTTAACGTGATTTATTACGAACGAACACACTACTTTTGTATCGTCGCGAAAACACTTCGAAAACTTTATATATATCACATACACACACACATACACACATACACACACACGCGGTTAAACTTAAGAGCGCCGTCTGGTAGGGTTCTATGTGTGTTGGCGAGGCGGGATGATAAGCGCGAAGCTCGCAGGTATTGCTAGCGCGTTATAGCCTTTAAGCGCAAGGCTGTGAACTGGCTTTAAAAAAACTAAACAGCTGCATTAATACTTAAAGGGGTAGTTTAAGAATTATCATCCTTTTATTTAGTGTTAATTTATATTCATAGTATAGCCATATTTAATTATTTATAAAAGATTTTTTTACTATAAAAGACTTGGAAACCCTAGTTTATATGGTTTTGGGAAAACCTAATGTTTATTGATTTAATGAATGATATAAGATTAAAAAATAGTTTTAAGACGATGGCTACATACGAGCAGTTAATACAAAACAAAATACCAAATGATTTCATTCTATCGGTACATGCTATAGTCATAAATATTTGCTTTTAAATTAATAAAAAAATCATTAATTAAGGAAAATTTTTAAAAGAAATAACTTTTATAAACAATTAAATATGACTACATTATGAATTTATTTAAAATAATGGACAAAAAACACGAATAAATAGAAGCAAAATAATTTCATACATATATCACTTAAACTATCGTATGAAAATCTTATCCTCCGATTTCAGTTTCTAAGAAAATTTTTTTATTGTTATATAACTAAATAACGGCTTTTCAAAGACTGCATACATGCAAAATATTGGAATGGTCATTCATTAATTGCGTATCTCACAGCACATCACGCTATATTTCATACCACACCGGACATTTTAATGACTTTTTTTTATACCAAAAATGATAAAACAAACCACCACGCGCTTTGTTCGAACGGGAAAATTAATTATGCCTGGTTGATAACATGAACTGGCGGAACATCAGCGTATAGCCCCAGACATTGCTTATCGCCATCGGAGCTGATAGGGAACAACACACACATAAATAACGCACAGGAGAGATGGGAGTTTTGAAACTGAACCAATGGGAGGAAGCCATTTTAATGCCTCAGAGGTACACTAGGCGCAATATAACTCCGAGCTTGAGCTACGTCACACACGAGGAGTAGGGACTGCAACACATGTGGGGGGGTCGGGTGGATGAGGAGGGGGTATAAGCAGATACGGTGACCTTGCACAGCAGGTAGAGAAAAGCAGAAAACATTGACCACTTACCACTGACGTTCCAAGCACTATCTCAGTTCTTCAACGCCACTGACTTTTCCATCCGAAGAGTCTGATGTGTAAACGTCACTGCTGTCACTGTTTGCATCACCTAACTGAACAATCACTTTATCAATTTCAATGTCAAAACGCACATCCTTATCCCAGTATTCGTTCTCGAGTGTCTTGACGTGATTGCAAATCGGTATCCAATCTTCTGGACCCAATCGGTGGAATATCTCCTCGCAAAGTTTTTTTTACATTTGCCAAATTGCAAGTAACATTTCTTGAAGCGACTTCTCCTTTAACTTTAGCCCGTATGCTTTCTATCGGATTCAAATCCGGATGATAAGGGGGCAGACGAAGTAATGTGTGGCCACTATTTACCAATAGTCTGTCTGCCGAGTACTGCACTTGCGAAGGTTTGTGCTTCTTTATGTGGTTATACAAGTTTGGTTTGAGCATGTCGCTAGTAAAGGAAATATTCTCCTTACTTAACCACTGCTGCATTTCCAATTTTGTCGAGCTGGAGGTAGGCGTTTTATTTATTTTTACATTGTGATAGGGAGCATTATCTATCACAACAACACTGTTTGGTGGAAGATTTGGTATTAATTGTTCGGTGAGCCATTTTTCATAATTATCTTTATTCATGTTTTTGTGATAATCCCCTGTTGCTTGGTGCGACTTCCACATTGCAAGAGCATTTGGGATAAAACCTTTTTCGCCACCTGCGTGAATCATTATTAATCCTTGACCCTTCGCGACAGGCACTAGTAAACCATTTGAGGACATGTCACTCCAAATTTTATTTTTTATATGAGACGACAATATGTACGACTCATCCATGTATATAATTGTGCGTTCATCGTTTCTATATTGAAGCATACTCTTGAGATATTCTATACGTTTTTGCCGAATATCTGATTTTTCTATTAAAAGTAAGCACTGCGATTTGGTTTTCTGCCACCTGAATCTTAGCTTCTTCAAAGTCGTCCTTAAGGTTGTATTGCCACCTTGGTAATTTATGTAATTCTTTAGTTTATGTCGTACAGTTTCGACAGACGGCACACGTTTTTCAAGTAAGTAAAAATTTTACACAGTACGTCGTACCACAGCTTCATCAAAGGTGTCCAGTTCGTGTTTACATGTTTTCTTTCGCTTCTTGTTGGGCGTCTCGGAAGATGTTCCTTCACCAGCTTCATTCCTCTTAGCCTCCCTTTTAATTGTTTGTACAGTCGTGCGAGACACACCCGTCGCCTTAGCTGTTCTCAGCTGTGCTTTCTCTAGTGAAATGGAGGGTTCCTGTAATCGCGCTTCATTTTCCATAAACTGCAGAACGTTATACACGATTTCCTGCGTCTGCGAGTGCAGTATATTACTCTTAACTTTTGACAACACTGGAGGCATTTTATGTATAAAGTTGTACTTTACTGAAGTACTGCACTAAATATATAACACTGGCTCTGAACAAAAGTGATACACTACATGCACACAAACCTCAGATTCAAACTGTAAACGAAAACGTTTAGTAAGTACCACGGATGTGTTAACGAACGTATTCGTCGGATTTCACCGAGGACTACGTTTTCACTCTGTGCAGTAGCGTGTAGCCCCGATTATCAAGTTAAGCATTATCGCTCGATGCCGCGCCACGTCTGCCTTCCCCAATGTCGTGACTCACATACACACATCCATTTTCTAACCGTCACCCAGGCTCGGAGTTATGTTGCGTTTACTGTAGTATAGAGAGTGAGTAAGAAATAAACTTTCTCAACTGGTAAAGATCAGCAAAATTCCCGGTTCCAATTTGATTTGTTGAAGGTAACCCAATACAAAAAATTGGTTGTCTGTAAAGTCGGTTTACGGACGATAGTTTATCGTGACAACGTCATAACAAAACATTGATGAAATGAATGTATACTTTTATGAATAAAACTGAATCATTTGTATTTTAATATTAAAAGAAAAAATACTTGAAATTATACTAGTAATCAGATTTTTAAAATGCCAGAATAATTAACCTTTATTGATGAAATTGTTGTTGTAATAAGCAATGAAAACCACATTAACTTTTTACTTCACTTTATAACCAGTCGACGAAACAGTTCACGTGTAGATGTATGTTTTGTGCTGCCGCTGTCTTTCTTCTCCTCGGACTCATAGGCCAATCGAGTGGAAGAGAGATAGATGCGGCGCAAGCGTACAATGAGCGTAACGGGACACAGCGTAACGGGACAATGTGCGTAACGGGACTCTTTTTCGTGCAGCTGGCGTTCATCGATTTTTTGGACGTTGTCACGTCAAAAACAAATACTGATTCGCTCACGGGGGCACCAGTTTACACAAATCCCAGATGATGAGCAGCCAATGGGAAGGGGGCGCATTTGCCCTAGTACGTAGATGATTGTATAGAGTCTGTCCTGCATGTCATCAAACCAGCGAATTATTATTTTTCCATTAACTATTCACGGGTCACAGTCACACTGAGAATATATCTGTACTAACTAGTCGTACAGAGCCTAAGGCGCCAGTTGAAAAGTGATGAATATAACAAACACTTTAATTTAATATACACGAATTATTTATTAAAAATTAGTTTTCTTTTAATATTGTACAAATGAAAATTAGTTCTGATATTTATATAAAATGATTAAAAAATATTTGACAAAAAATTGTTTTTAATCAAGAACCTCTTGAAAAACCACATTGAGTGCATCCTCTGGTGTTTATATAATCTTTCTTGCTATTTCAATATACACCAGGATGGCAACCATATTGGCAGTACGATTCGTATGAAGGTGCTCAGTTGAATAGAGATCGCAACAACATTAGCATGCTACAATTGAAATTTGCCTTGACATCTACGCGCGATAAATTGAAAACCTATCATTAGCGCCGGAAAATTGGAACAACAGTGGTTGGTAGATTCGTACTCGCAAGTGGAAGCCAACAACTTTGAATTACAATAAACAGATACACGCGGCCAAACAACGTGAAAAAACTAAGCTACGGCTCGCTACTTTATCACTGAAAAAATGCTGAAACTTTCGGCTTCGTCAAAATATGACTACGCCCCAATTCATCATAACTTTGCGCCACGGACTCGGTAGCAATGCCAAGAGGAACTGGTAGGCAAAGATCGATGAAAATGTTCCATTGTAAGCGCATGAAAACAGTGCTACATATTCTGTCAGTGAGTCAGTCTCAGTGAGACTGTGATGAGGGTATTTATATTTTAGATTAATACACGAGAGCGTTTATCCGTCTATAGCTCGCGTAGCACGAAGTCGGCGAAGCCTAGAGATGGGAAATCTGGCACTTGGATTCTACAAAAGAAAAAAAAAATTACTTCCGTAAAAACAGGGATTAAAATTATATATATATATATATATATATATATATATATATATATATATATATATATATATATATATATATATCAAAAATTACTTACTATCAAATACATTCGAATTTATTCTAAACTATCTTATTAGTATTTTAAACAATGGTGCAAAAAAATTACTATACGACCACGTTATTAGTGCAAAGGATGATACATACTTATTGAAGGTCAAAAAAAATTGAATTATTACCTTAGTTGGCCTAACATGTATGCTGGATTCATTTACTTAAAAACATTCGTAATATTTTCGAAGCATGGAAAAAAAAATGATAAAATGTATAATCTATCATAAATATGTTATGTACGTTAAGTTCTTAAAACGTTACAGAATTTTACGGAAGATTCCAAAATATTTTCCAGTAGAAATACGTGACTCGTGATCTACCTACGCCTGTGTGACGTGCCGAAAGGGGTTTTTGTGATCACACATTCGTGTCCCACGCGCTGGGAGTAGCGCTCACAGCTGGTAAACAAGGCCGGTGTGTTTACACCTCGGATAGAGGGGTTTGTTTACACCTGAGAGCGGTCTCGCGTACGCGCCTGTGACGATGAGTCTGAAATTGTTTCAGCCAGTTTTAGATAAAATTTAGGATTCATACAAAAAAGAAATGATAACAGATCTGATAGCATCGTTTACTTTCAAACCTTGTTATTTCCACCACCTTCCAGTAATGGTTTATTTTAACAAAAGTTTTAGACAGTATTTAGAAAGTTAAACAAAAAAAAAACGGATTCGATAGCGTACATGGTAGTGAAGTTTTTTTTACTTTCTTATTCAAACCCCATAATTGTTTGTTTTATCAAAAAATTGTATCAGACATAAGTTTTAAATAAAAATTATAAGATTTACAGACATTTTCAACAGATTTGATAGTGTGCCTACTAATGGAGTTATGATTTTTTTTGTCATTTAACCCCTGTTTATTACACCCCTTGCAGTAATAGTAGGTCGTATAAAAAACTATTTCAGACAAAAAATTATAATTCATGGTTTTGCAATAAATTAGAACGAAATTCTACCCCTGTTTTTTTTTTCAAGTTTAAGATAATATTAATATTCAATATAATATGGTTTACAAACAATTTGAACGGATTTAATATTGTAATTACCAAGGGTGTTATTAATTTTTTTCCCCCATCCTTGTTTTTTCCACCCCTTGCAGTTATGGTTGGTCGTATCAAAAAGTATTTAGACTCAAGTTTTTGGTATTACCCTTAAATTTTATAATATATTCAAACTTATGTGATATCAATAATATTATGGGAGTTATAACGATTTTTTTTGTTTTTCAAAACAAACACCTTCCCCATTTATACCCCTTTTGTCGGTAATGCCCATTAACAAACTTGACCGAGATTTTCCATAAACATATTATATATATAAAATTTGGAAGTGTTTTGTGAAAAATTACAGCAGTTATCATATTCCTAAATATGTGATCAATTGAGCATGAAACGAAAAAAAAACTATATAAACATTTTCTGGAAGTCGCATCATGGTAACGGATACAGTAAGTAATATTTATTCGAAATCTACCTATAGCTTTAGGGGTTGGGGGGGGGGGGGGGGTGGTTCCATTTGCACGCCTCGAAGAGAAATTTTATCATAAGTTATTTTTTAAATTGATTTTTTAAAGCGATTTTGGACCACGATTTTCCGATGTTCTCCATGGTAACGGCTCTTGCATTACTGATGCCACTTAATTTGTCTCCATGGCAACGGTTGTTGCACTGCTGATGACGCTTTATTCTTCGTTTCCATGGCAATGACTACTGAAGATTGATGCCTCATTCACGTTAGGGTTTTAATCCAGTATTTCCGTAATCATCTTTACCCTCATATCGACACCGTGTTGTTGGTTAGATCAATGCGAATTTGAATGTACTTGAAAACAACTGAATACAAGATGGCGTCTTTTTTATTCCAGTCATATTAGTTCTAACAATTTTTTATGTTCATTTAGTAAGCTGGTTTTTAAAAAAAATTCGATTCAGTTCATTTTTTTCATTCGAGGAAGAGCAGTGTGGGAATTTTGTTTTCCTGTAGACTGCCGTCGCAAAGCACAAGCGCTCCAGCTGGTAATTAATTATCACAAGAACATAAAATAAGTTCTGTTATAAGCACCGTAGCATACAACTGTTATCGCAACACGTTGGACTGTTATGAAAACTATGGCTTAGAATTTTGTGTAGACTGATCATTCTCTCGCTGGTGACGAAGCTTGTTTACTGTTTCCTTGTAAACATGTTACGTAACTGCAACGTTGTCGATCCTCGGCTGATTTTTTTTTCCTTCTCAGTTCAATACAGAAGAAAGAAAAGTTCTGAACAGGAACAAAGGTTTACAAAATGTTAATTCAAAAATTTACCCCAAAATTTCTGTTTTACCTGCCACCGCCTAAATGTTTCACCCTGTCTTAATTATATAAATATGTATTAATATAAAAAAAAGTCAAACAAAATATTAAATATATATAATGTTTTCCTAAAAATGCATAGTCATTTACATAAAACTTACGTTAGCTTAAATGTACCAATTTGAAAAAAAAAAATGAAGAAAGATAACATTATTAATTGCGATCAAGCGAAAGTCTATACATTTTACTGAATACGCAGTTTTAAAAAAATATAAAAGAATAATAAACGGAACATGCATTTATGATTGAAATACTGGTTTTAAAATAATATGAAATGTGAAAAAAGAATTGTAAGTTATATATCGTCAATATCCTTGAGTTTTCCAGGTTAAAAAAAAAAGTTTTATTTTCTCTCTTCAAATTACTGAGTTTTCCCCCAGGTTCCCAGGTTTCCCCCGTCTGCGGAAATCTTGAACTGAACACGGTGCTTTCAGTGCGACAGGCATTAATTTTTTTTTTCCCTCCCGCGCAACGCATCAGTATCTGGTGTTCACCCGCACGCAGGTAGAGATAACCCCCGTATCGCCGTCTGCCGCGCGCGCGCGAGATAAACGGGGCTGCAGCGAGCATCGACTACCCTTTCGCACGCGCGTCGTAAATCAACCAGCAGATCCGACCCTAGGGGGACTCGAAGGGTGGGAGGGAGTGATGGAGGGAGGGAAGGTGTGAAACACTAGCACATGCCTGGCGTCGGTTCCCCCCTCCCCTCGCCCGAGGGACCACCTCCTCCTCCCCCCCCCCCTCCTTCAGACGACAACCCGCCTCCACCAATGCCGACATTGGCGTCGAACGAGACGAGGGGGGCTTGAAGCAACGTGAAGACGCTAGAGACCTGAAAAATTCGCGGATTAATTTCGTGCTATGCTAAAATTCAAATAATTATACCTTAGTGCTGCTTCTGCCATTGGTCCACTGTTAATCTGGAGGACTGAGGGCCAATTAGAGACCCTCACTCATAGAAGTGTCGAATCACAGGCCACCCAGTCGAGACGACTCACAAGTCAGCAGCCAATGAACAGGTGTCATTTGCCCGAGTGTGGAGAGGATATTGGAGTCTATCCTGGAGGTCATTGACCCCGCGAATTTTTCTGGTCTCTATGAAGACCCCATCCGTCTGATTCGTCAATCGTCTCAGCTCTCGGGAACACGGCACTCGGCGTGATTGGGACGGAAACGTGTAACAACCAATGGAGCTGCCATCCGTGACGGATGGTGCCAAAACCAAAGTTCACAAAGCCAAAGAAAAAGGCTTTATGGCATTAACTGTTCCATGAATTTCAACAAGATGGGCAGCAGTATTCTAATAAAACTCCTTGTCGAAAATAAGGTCCAAAACCGGGGGGTTGGTATTTTTTTTCAAGCCTTTTTTTAAATATAGTTTGAGGCCACTTGTGGCGGCCTCAGTCGTCTTGGATATTATTATTATTATTTTTATTTTGCGTAAAGTTTATTCTAAGATGATTTAATTTTTTATAACACTATTTATGTCCTTGTATTATTTAATGGTGTATTTTAATTTTTATTTATTGTAACTTTTTAATAGTATACTTGATTTATTTTACGTTAAGTACTCTTACTCTGTAGTGGGACGTACGAGAAGTAACGAGAACGATCTAGCGGAGTGAGGGGTGGTAGCAGAGGAGGGGGGTGACGTCAGCTGACGTGACGAGTGGGAGGCGGCTGCCAGCTGTTTGCGAGAGCAGTGTGTTTTTGACCGCCGGCCGCGGAACTGCTCGGGAATGTAGGAATCGCATCCCAGCCATGGGGAAGTTGTGTTACGTTACGTGAACAAGAATTAACGGCAATATGACGGTAATGCCATGGCACGTTTGGCGAAGCGAAAAACGTGGTGGTACACGAGCGCGCGATGGTGTGGGGCTAGTGCACGGGCCACAGAAGCATTGCACTGCTAGAGGCGCAAATAGTGAGTGGGGTTTACGCCCGACCCCGGGAGTCTCCGGCTTCAGAGGTATGCTTCAGTACCAAGTAAGTGTGAGAACTGGATTTTAGTACTTTATTTTCCCGGCTGGTACGATTTACAGAAGATGTGTATTGAAAACAGAGTGCGGCGACGGGATTTAGTGGTTGGATTATCTAGGCTGAAGAACGTCATAATTTCGGTTCCCCCCCTCTCCAACGTAATAGACTTTTTTGGGACTTCGGATTAGAATTAATTATACTGCAAGAGTGTCTGTAAACCAATGTCGTTACACTGTGAATGTAATTATACCAATTTAAATGATACCTTTGCCTTTTTACGGTATTTAAGTTTGAGCATCTTTGGTTTGGTAATTCATTATTATACCTATCACGATAGAGTTTCCAGGACTGTCAGTAAATTTAGTATGCTAATATTTTTTTTTTTTGCGCACTTGCCAAATGTTGGACCAGTCGATGCGCGTCTGTTAAACTTAATTTCTTTACACTCTCAGTATCAGTATGTCAGTGGTGACACGTACACGGGACTGGCGTGGTGAGTGCGGACGTGGGCAACTACCCCGGTATAAGGGGAGTAGGCCACAAGTTTAACATTTCGGTCTGGAAATGGAATGATTCGATAGTCGACGTAGTTGCTCCGCCAGCGAATTTTAGCGTTGGGCGTGGAAACTGCGTGCGATTCGCGTTCGTTCAGAAACGTAGCTGAAAACACAAGTCAAAAGTTTACCACAAACCAAAATGTATTTGTTCATCGATGGTTAAAACGACCAAGCAAGATATAAAATTGGCCCACTTGATTTTATTTGTATCGTTTGCAATCGGCGGTCGCTGTTCAAAAAGTTACCACCCCTGGTTTTGGAGGATTTCTCCTGTCGCGCGGAGATTACGGAACAGACTGTCTCGAAGTCTGCCCACGATGTCATACACACGGGGGAGAAATTCTAACTGCCAAGACTGAGACCTCGTTTTTTTTAAAGTAGTTGTGGGTCCATCCTCTAGATAGTAGCTTTAATAATATATCACAAACATAGCTGTACTGATTGTGAGGAGTAATGCATAAGTAAAGCAAACAAACCACTGGTAGCCATTTTTGTAGTGTCGCATACCAGAAAATTTTGCATACGGTATATTATTAATTTATATATGAAATTATTATTATTAACAAAAAAGTGTCATGTGTTTCTCGCACAGTTTAAATTTTTGTTACTAAGCAATTAGTCGTAAAGTATAAACTATAAACCTGACACTTTGAATTTGAATACCTCGTCCGAGTTTTAATTTTTTGCCAGGAGTTATGGGCCCACCCAAAATATAGCGTCACATGTCGCGCAAAAAAATATGGTTTCAGTTTCCACTGTAAGAGTTGCACTTATACAGCTCTCTCTCTTCGCTCTGTGGGCAAACAGGCATACACGTTTAGGGGAATCCTTCATTTCACAGACGAGAGAGCCACACCCGAAGTTCCCCGAAGTTACCCGAAGTTCGTGCTCGCTTTTTTTTCCGCTCTATCTCATTGTATAAATCGGTGTGGCATTCAATTTTGCTGTCGATTAGGATAGGTTAGATACATTATAAATACTTTAAAACATTGTGGACGGTTGGTTATATTAGGAAAGTATAGCTACATTAAAAATACTGTAAAATAATTTTACGGTTGCTTAAGCCCGCCCCACACGATGCCCATTTCCTTAGCAGTTTTCATGTAATTTTTATGCTAGCGCGCCTGCTCCCGTGTGGGTAACATTTCAGCACCCTTCCAAGGGGTCTGGCTCTGGGTATAAAAGTTTTCATACCCAAAGTCTTAGCCAAAACCGTAATAGAACGTGTTCTATTTTTCTGCTATACCCACGAGCTGGAGCCGTCAAGATGGCGGACCCACGTGTTGCAATATAACCCCGTATATAGTCTGTATTGTCAACATTAAGGGACGTAACAAATGTAATGGTATGCCAAATGAAACTTTATAATAGTAAAACTACTATGGAATATATTTGTTAAGCTGAAATTGCCACAGAAAGAAGTAATCGGAAATTTTAAACTACGTTATGAAAATACGTTGCATTTATATTACCCATTATCTCCTATTACATTCGTAGAAGTTGCGGTAGCGTAGTGGCGAAGGGCACGATGGCAGCGGTAGGAGGATGAATTTGAATGTGGTTCGAATCCTCGTCAGACCAAATTTTTTTTTAGTTTTTTTTAAATAACAGATAATTAAATTGTACATACTGTGTTTTCTGCAAATATAAATTATTAGAATTAATTTATGATATAATATTATTAACTACATTTAGGTGTCTCAGTCCATTGATTCTATTCATAGTACTATGTACCTAGATTTATTTTTACTTTTAAAAAAGTAAAGTAAAATCACATGTTGACAAATAATTTAAACCAAAAGTTAATTTTATAATTAAAACGCCAACGTTTATTAAGAAACGAGTGTCCATAAATTAATAATGAATAAACTGATACTTCATAGCGACACACCTGTGAGGGTAAAAAAAAAAAAAAAACATGCAAAATGTTTTTCTTCACCTAAGATTTAAATTTATTACGCGGTATGTGCGTGTTTATTTGTCTCACTGGGTTACAAAAAATATTAGTTACAATTCCTCTAATTATGTAGTTAAATATATAAGTAATCAATAAATCTTATATATAACATATATGAATCGGTAGCATTTTTTTACTATTACAATGAAATTAGCTTGATTAACTGTATAATTAAATTAATATTAGAATTTAAACCGTACATAAACTACATTTAGTAAACCCAATGTCCCTTGTATCATTTTAATTTATATATTTTTAGATTTTGAAATTAACCTACAACTTAAAAATATATTTGTAATTCCAAAATTGCTCTTAATTTGTTTTTAAATACTAAACCAATTTTGTTATTTATTTGCAAATGAAAAATATAAGATAAATTATCAAATAATATTTCCGCAAGTTACATAATTTTTAACACAAACAGGTGTTACTTTCACTTTTTTTTTCAGTATTTTGATAAGTTGACTACGACAGGTTTATCCTCCCCTGATATGTTTGCTTTGGTGGGCAACTGCGTTGGCTGGTTTTCTGTTAGCATTCTAGGTATCGTGTGTATGGAGTTAAGAAATCTTTCTGCGGTTCTGCTATACAAATTTTTATGAAAATTTTTATACCCATGGGTATAACAGAAGTTATAGCAGAAAATGGGCATCGTGTGGGGTGGGCTTTAGCAAATAACTTTTTAATATGTAGCTATCCAGGGCTAGGAAACAGTTTACACGATTTCACAGTATCTTTAATGTAGCTATCCTAACCAAATCAACCGTCCACGATGTTTTAAAGTATTTATAATGTAGCTAACCTAACCTAATTGATAGAGACCTGAAAAATTCGCGGGTTCATTTCGCGATAGGCTAGAATCCAAATACATTTGCCTTTTATGCTGCTTCAGTGATTGGGAAACAGTTTATCTAAAGGACTCTGGACCAATGAAAAACGTCCGACAAAAGAAGTACCGAATCACAAGCTTCCCAGTTAACACGTGTCACGAGTCAGTAGGCAATCAGCAGGTGTAATCTGCACAAGTACATAGAGGATCATGGTGTCTATCCTAGAGGTCATTGAAAACGCGAATTTTTCCGGTCCCTACTAATTGACTATTAGTTATCATGAGTTACAATGAACAAAAAAAAAGAAAACCCGAAGATGCAAGATCGGGCGTTTGGCTCTCTCGTCTGTGAAAAGAAGGCTTCCCAACGTTTAGCCGCGAGGGGTTAAGTGCGACGAAGTCGCCAAGGGGTGGGGGTGGGGGGCCGGGGGGCGGGGGGCGGGGTTGTTCGAGGCACAACGTGACCAACTGGAGCTCCCGATCGTAGTCGATAATAAAAATAAAGATCCGATTCGCCATGACCCCGCGAATTTCTCGCGGGTGAAACATGAAGCGAGGGCGTGATCTGGGGACTTCCGAAGACACAAAAGTGGCGCGTCTGTCGCAAAGTGCTTCCCCGTAGGAAAGGAAGATGGCGCGGAAGAATGCGATATCCGCCTACCAACAAGTTCAAGTTACTTCACTCCACAAAATTGGATCCACACATTACTTGAAAATACACAACATAGAATTTTCGAAAAAAAAAAAAAAAAAAAAAAAAAAAAACCATAACTTAGCACTGCCTCAAGTTAGAACTTAAATAACTTTGGAAAAAAACGTAACTTTAAAAAAACAAAACTTTGAAATGTCATAACTAAGAAACACACATTTTAGAACTGTCATAACTAAAGATACTTGACTTAGAACTGTCATAACTTAAAACATACTACTCAGAAAATTGTAAATTAGAAACACCCAACTTAGGACTAACATAACTTAGAATGATCTTAGCTTAAAAAAAAAACACCATACTTAGATCCACACAACTTAAAACAGGCATAACTTAAGAAATTCTGAGTTGTGTGTTTCTAAATTATGACAGCACTTCTTCGTTGAAGTGTCGACGGCCAGACTCGAAGCTTATTGAGACCCCCCTCCCAGCTGCCGTCACGTTACGATTTCCAAGACGTGCCTATGGCCGAGGCACGGAGGTGAAATGGCACAGCAATTCCAAGACCTGAACATGGGGAGGATATTTTCCAAAATTCTAAAATAGAACCACTCGCCCTCCAGAAGCTCTCGGTGTTTATAGAACAGGTCGAACCATCCATACGTCCAAAATACTGAAAGATTTCGATAGTATTAAACAACGAGAGAAAAAAAATTACATCCAAGCATTTATTTTAACTCGACATATTACAGGATGAACTTAAAACAAGAAATTTGCTTTAAAGTATTTCACTAATATACTTTACAATTTAAGTTTTTTTCCCCCTTCTAAATCCTTAAGAATACCATTTATACAAAGTTTATTCATATTAATTCCTTTTAATATTATAATCATAAAACGTTAAAATATGTAGTTCCATAAGCAATTAGGTTATTTTAAAAATGTTATATCTTTTAGATATATTAATGGCAGACACGCAGTCTGTTTTTAACATGATCGATTGATCTTTTACTCAGAGGTTATATCAAAATTGGGGAAAACATTTGTTAAACAACTGAAGAAATATAATCTCTAAGCAGTGTAAACTGAAACATTTGCAGGGTACAACTATCTGCACAGTCTTAACGTGCATGCAAAAATGTGAACATATTTTTTATGTAAATTGATTATTTTAGGTAGATTTCAAAGAAATACTACCTATTGTAGCCGTTACCATGGTGCGACTTAAACAAATTTTTTTTTGATTTTTTTTGTTTCATGGTCTAAAGACCCCAAAAACATAGTCAACTCAAAACTTATATATATATATATATATATATATATATATATAGAGAGAGAGAGAGAGAGAGAGCGCTGGATGGTGTTAAAAAAAACAAGGGTAGAATTTTTAAAAAATGAAAACTTGATTAGTACCACATTAGTTTGAATTTATTCAAAACCATCTTAATATTATTTTAAACCTTGGTGCAAAGCAAAGGAAATTTCTATAAGACACGTTATTAGTGCAAGGGATGAAAAATAGTTTTGTAGGTCAAAAAAAATTAAATAATTATTTTAGTTGGCATATAATATAAAAAAATTTCTAAGCTATTCAATGCTACCTTCTAAACTATTCAAAAATGCGTTCTAAATTATTCAATACTGGATACATTGAGTTAAAAATATTCGTAATATTTTTGCTGCATGGATAATGAGCAAATATTTAATCGATCATTTTATAATATTGGAGAATATTAATATGTTATGTACAATAAGTTCTTAAAATTTTCAAGAAGTTTATAGAAGTTTCCAAAATATTTCCATAAGAAATAGGCACTTCGAAATGTACCTGCGCCTGTAGGCTGTACCGAAAGGGATGTTTTTTTACAGAAGTAATGTATTTTTCTTAAACAACTAAAATACTTAGTTTATTTGTATTATATTTACATGCGGCACCGCCTTGTCTTATATTTAACCATAGATTAAAATATATGTATTACTTTTACTAATTAAAAAAACATTAAATAATAAAACAACAAAGTTTTTACTTAAAAAATCTATCACACTTAAAATACGGGGAATAATGTATACTTAATAAAAAAAATTAATCATATGCTCTTAAACGGTAGCCTCATTTATTACACAGAAAAAAGTACACAACACCAATGTAATGTTAAAAATAAGATAAATGTAAGAACAAAAACTATAATTTACAAAATAAATAAAACTTATGTGAATTGCACAGTATTACTTTAAAACCAAAATACTATTAAAAATGAAAGAAATTATTTTTAATAATTTAAGGGATACAATTCCTAACGACTCCGTGGACCCCTTTCTTATTGGCGCAGAAAAGACATGTTAGTTTTGAACGAAATAGGTAAGACTCGAACCCCCGTCCCTCAGCACACGTCCACTACAAAGCCGCGCTGCCTCTTCATCGCGGCGCTGACCGGAAAATTAATCCGCGGGTCGCCGGCTGAGTGATGGCGGCGGTCGAAGGAGTGGAGGGGAGTGGGGGGTTTTCCGGCGGCGAGTTTCGGTCGGGGGCGGGATTTCGATAATGGAACAGTCCGTGAGGAGAGGGGAAGTGGTGTGTGTGTGCAACCCCCCCCCCCCCACCCCCCACTAACCACAAACGCGCTGCCGCTGGAAAATTGTGAAACGACACAATTGTGGCGACAAGAACTCAAGTTACGTAACCAAAAAAAAAAAAAAAAAAAAAGAGCGTGGAAGTACACACAAAAAAAAAAACAACTACGCAACGAGATCCAATCTCTCTTTCTCTCTCTCTCTCTTTCCACGGATTCGATTGCGAGCTGTTTTCGTGTCAGCTCCGTACGGACCTCGCTTCAATTCTTCAACCCCCTTCCCCAACTATATTTCATCACATTTTTTCAAGAGCGAACTGAAGCGCCTCTTGACGGCCCCGCAAGACTTCATCGCGACAAACCTTCGGCACACGACTTGATTGTGGTTCTCGCGCCAGCCGTGTATCGACGGAATGTCGACTCCGGTTCCCAAAAACTCCCCCTGCGGTCTGGCTCGCCTGAAATCAGCATTACCTCCCACGAAAACTCTCTTAATATTCTCTGACGTCTAAACATCTCGGCTCTCGTTATAAGAAGACGAACGGCATTTCAATAAAAAAAATTCCTTGTTCGAAAAATCAGGTTCCAAAGCAGGTGTTTCAGTTTTTTTTTTCAAGTCTTTTTGACGTGACAACGTCTAATAAATCGATGAACGCCGGCTGCACGCACGAAAAAGTGTCCCGTTACGCACATTGTGCCGTTACGCTGTGTCCCGTTACGCTCATTGTACGCTTGCGCCACATCTATCTCTCTTCCACTCGATTGGAACAACCATTGATTTGACTTTTTCGAGGCACATTAAACTTGAAACACTCCCATTCGTTTCCTACTTTTCCTATCATCCTCCTATCATTAACAGAATAACACAGATTGGAAGAAGTAAAATAGCAAACATGTATAAAAGTTATAGTTAAAAAAATCTCTTCGTTAAAGTAATAAACATATTTGAATTAATGAATGCAAATAAAAGTAAATTTATCAATTAAATTGTAGATTTCATTTCACTCCTTCTTTGTATCCATACAAAATAGTGATAATTCAATAAAAAATATTCAATTTTATTCATAAACGTATGCAATCAATTCATCAATGTTTTGTTATGACGTCACGTTAAACTATCGTCCGTAAACCGACTTTACAGACAACAATTTTTTTTTCCGCTTTAATCGGATCTGCAGATCGAAAGATTCGATAGTCGAAGTAGCTGCTACGGCAGCGAATTATAAAGGCGGGTGCGGAAACTACCCGTGATACGCGTGCAGAATGTTAGCTGAAAATACGATTTGCCCGGCATTTGTTTCAAAAGAATCCTACGTAAAAAAATATCGCGTCTGAGTTTTTTGTATTATGAATCAATTTTAACACGAGAACACGCGCATTTGCTTGTTACCGAGGTGTTTTGTTACACTTCTCATGCGAGTATTGAATGACTCGCTCACATTTATTTTTGTAGACTAAAAAAATGTGTGGCATAAAAGGCGAATAGAAAAAAAAATATATACATTATCTACCAATGTTTTGATTTTACTCATGAAAAAAATAATTCGAGTAAATTTAAGACACCGAATATAATTTTGTTTTTAAGTTTGGTTTTGAAATTGCATTATTATTGTCCATATATCTTAGTGTGTGAGTAAAACTATTAATGTTCTATAAAAAAATAATATTCTGTAGTAAAAACTCTGATTTTAAAATTTTTCTAAAGAATAGAGGGTACATTTTTTTTTTTTTACTTTTTGATAAACCTGTAGTAATAAATAATTGTTGAAAGAAAGTAGTTAATTCTTTTAATCGTAACTCGTAAAAAAAATTGTAATCTACTATAAGCTGCAAGAAACAATATTATAAATTATTTACTTTTTTCATACAATAATCATACTAAACATTAAATATCATTAAAAAGTAATTTTTAATCATTGTTTGGTTGCAATAAATTGAAGTAGGAGAGCTACAGACGTCAGAGTGTTTTCATGTTGTGCCATTATTTTACTATAGAAAATTCAAGAAGTAATTTTTAGCAGACTTGTACAACTAAAATGATATTTATTAATGTTCTTAAAATAATTTGATGGACCCGTAGGTATGTTGTATCATACCGCACTGATAAGGCTAAATCTTAGTTACTCATAGCCGGCAGTAGCGCAAATTCAAAATTATTGTCAAAAAATAATATACAGTCCCAGAAAATGAAACAAGCGAGATTTAGTTCAGATTCGTACCCGACGGGTGTGTTGCAATGAGTAATATTCATGCGATGATTCGGCAAAGAGAACATGTCTAAATGAATTCTCTTTAGGTTTGTGCTTATCTAAGAGCGGACGATACCTTGGGGTACGCACATACGAAAGTTTAGGAAAAGGAGAGTAATTAAATATCCTGAACGTTTTAACGCTGTGAAAACCTTTTTTCCCCTTAAAACATCATACCAAATTGCATGCGCTGACCATTAGATAAGGAATGAACAAGAAACCATTGAGGTCAAATATTCACTCCATATTAATATGTACTTACTCCAAATCGTCAAGCGGGGATTTTGGACTCAAGCGCGCAGCTCATAACGCAAAGGTAGTCAGTCGTAGCTGGGGTGGGGAGTGCAAAAAGGGACATTTTGTCGCAGTTCTACCTCTTTCATAGAGGCACGTCTTAAGACTTATCACAGACGACGCATTTCAAAACGTAATTTAAAATGAAGTAGCTTGGCTTCTGGGTTGTAGCCGTGTCCTTGGTAAATAATCCACCGACAGGGATGATGGCGACTGCAATGTCGACCGAAACGTCGGTGAATTATTTGCCAAGGATACGGCTACAACCCAGAAGCCAAGCTACTTCAGACAATGGCCGTGAAAGCCAGCGAACATTATTTAATTTAAAATGTTAAGATGCCAACAACCAACATATTAATATTATTTTTTTCATAAAATATTTTAGTTAATATTTTCCTGTTTCATTCTTTTTATTCCATTTAAACAGCCCTTGTATGGAGTGATTGTCCGCATGCCAAGTCTGGAAGCAGTAATAATCACAGACCGCGGTAGTTCAAACACACACTCCGAGGCAGAAATAAATAAATGTAGTCCCAGAAAATGAGTGTGCTGGTTCAGACGCCCAACTCGAACAGCGCCGCCGAGCTAGGCTTGGGAGATGTGGAACTGAAAGTTACAGAACTCTGACGATGTATGATATTACGAAACTCGACAGATGAGTTTTGAAAACTAAGATGGTACTCGCTCTCCCGCCCGTACTACATAACTGCTTCCCTTCCACGAATGATCGATTTCAATATTGCGAATGGATGTGGAGGAATTGAGATATAAAACACCAGAGTCACTTCATGATTCAGGGTCTGAACTTCTACCTCGAAGGAACCATATTTCCCACGTGATACATTTAATATCCATATAATTTCTATTTATCTGACTACATACAGGATGAAATTATAGCACATGGGAAAATTACACTGGCGCTATAATACAACTGAGAAATATGAATTCCATTATAACTAAAAATAAGGCGTGTCTGTCTACAATGACCCATCAACCCCCATTTGGTAGAAACAGTCATATCAACACGTATGCTGATAAATTAAGTATATGATGTGACACGGTATCAAAGTGAACAAGGAAAAAACAAAGCATTAATGACTGTTTTCAAAACGGAGGTATCTGAAATATAACTTTAATCTCATATAGTTTTCACTGAGCTATTTAACCATTTTACAAAAAAAAAAAAATTATTAAATACATAATTTTTTAAATAATTACATAACAATAAAAAATAATATTTTGCGAAAACTGTATTAACATATTTTCGTAAAGAAAGGAACACATTAACTTTAAAATTCGCACCCCTTCAATAGAATTTAAAACTTTATAACTACCACTGTTTGGCATCAATAATAGCGTGGGTAATTTTTTTTGTTAAAATGTATGTGATTTTTGTTAAAGAAACATTCTCTACTACATTTTAGACTTTTTATTATATGAAAGTACTCAACCAAATATAAATATACATAGTGAGTTTTTTTTCTTTCAAAGAATGAGACAGGATTGTGACTTAAATGCGCAAGGCGTTTTATTCTGCTAATATGCACAGATTATTAAGCAAGTTCAAGAACAGCTAACCACCCAGTTAAAGATTATAAACTTAAATACTTGCACTACGTGAGATGTAATACTTATTTCCTTCACAATCATATTAAATTGTTAACCTCTTTTTGGGTTTGGTATTATATTACGATATTAATCTTAAAATGTGTTTCGATTATTATATTGTTTAAATTGGTTTCATCATCACTCTTTTCAGGGTTTGCCTTAGTTCTACGAACAGGCCTGCCTTCAAATCGCTGCCACTGGCCAAAGCGAAGTACCAATTACAATTTACACACGTTACAAAGTGATTCCGGTGGCCGTGCGTTTGATGGGGGTCCAGGCTACTCCAAGCACGCAGTCTCGGCCGAGACTACCCCGTGGGTGGTAGGCTAGCTACCCCGTGCCGCTACCCGGGCGGGCAACCCGCAAGTAATCAGCGAGGGATGCGCCATGCGGGTGGCCTGGCCCGAGAGACGGAAGGGGCACCGAGGAGCCCTGCTCCCGAACGTCTCTGATCTCTCTACTTTCTTTCTGAACCTCAAACAACCTGCTTTCCCGGACTCCCCTCCTCCCATCCTACCGCTAATAACTAGCTCTTCTCTTTCGCGAAAGCTTGCCTTGATTAATAAATCTACGTTACGTACTGAAATACGAGCACTAAACGATTTTATAGTCTACTGCATCGGCTCTTTAATTAATTAATTACGGCGAACAGCTTTAAGCATCTATAAAAAAGCTTTAATTAGTGTATTCACATAATTCTCATGCGTGCAATACGTTAGTGAGATTTCAGGTCATGCCCGTAAACCAATATCTATTAAAATAAATTCAATTAAGAATAAACCTGTGCATAATATTATAATCATTATACACTTGGATGAAAGAACTAAGAAAGAAAATTTAAAAACATTACGTTTAATGATAAAAAAAAACCCAAAATTTTAAATATCTGAAAGTGCTAACAGTAAGTTAAATAAAGAACTTTTTATTTATGTTAAACAAATAATTAGTTTGATTGAATATTTTTCTAAATTTTTTTGATTTCTTGTGGTATTAAAGGTATTATTTTGTATGAAATGGATATTTAAATTTATCAATGTCTCACTTTGATTTTAAGTATGCTTTTGGATATAGAAACAGTAAATATTTATTAAATGGTTCATGTATAAATGAGTTGTTCCATAGCCTAATGGAACCTACCATACTAAAAGACTCAACGGAATAAAATAAATAAGAAATAAATTAATAAATAAAAGTTTAACTAAGAAGAATATTTGTTTGTGGTTCGTAAGAAATAATTTTTGAACGACTAAGGGCCGGTTGCACAAATAACTGTTCGGATCCGAGATCGTAAGATCTTTGTTTCAGTGTGATCTCAAGTCGAATCTGAGATCCAGTGTATATGTGTTGCACCAAAGTGAACTTACGAGTTCAGACATTCGATCTCACGATCTAGGTTTAGGTTGGTAAAGATCGATTGTAAAATGAAAGCAAGTTTTCTATTGGCTACTGAATCTCGTCTAATCACAGAGAATATTCTTTAGCATGTTTGAAGTTCTTGCTGTAAATGTTGGCATCGTGATATTTACATACAAGCCTATTTGTTTATTGATTACAAACTTGTGGTCGGTTGTGAGTTGACTGGGGTACACATGACGATGGAAAAGAAAATTTTAGTACCTAAAAAAGGTTTTTTCTCTGAAAAAGAAAAAAATCATCCTTGTCGATTTAGTGCAAGAAAGACTGGATATTTTAGAGTGTAAGAGAACTGATGGCATGTTTTGTAAGCAGAAGGAAGAAGCTTGGCAAGAATTGGCATCATATTTTAAATAACATTTTGATGACAATTACCGTACTTCGGGCATACCTAAAAATATATCGGCCTCAATTTCCTGTAAACTATTGTAGCCCATTAAAATATAAATTGTAAACAAGCAGTATCTACGCGAACACGACTACAAAACACAACAAACCAACGAAAATAACACAAGATCTCGGATCCAACTGCTCTGAACCATCAATTTCGGTGGTTCAAACAGAGGTTCACCTCAATCCTCTGTCAGAAGGTGAACTCGAATGGTGCAATCCGTCTGTGTGACAATCCCGGTTCATTACCTCGTTTGATCTCGGATCGACCAGCGATCTTCAATGGTGCAACCGGCCCTAAAAGCATCACGCGTCACGACTCAAAGATTTCAATTTTTTTTTCTTGACTACCCAAACAGTTGCCTCAGTGGTACAAAGTTCTGGATCAATTCCTGGCCAGCTGGGAGATTTTTTTCCTTCAGGGAGTTACGTTGTACCTTCACAGTTACAAAGGCAGCGGGAAACCACCACAGACTTACTCGCCTTATCCGCCCGTCACGCCATGATCAAGATCCGCACGGCGATGACCGAGGATCTAAACCAAGCAGTTGGAACGATATTTTTTTCCCCCGATTAGGTCTAGGACTGTATGTTTTGACTATCATTCCATATACATAAATAACACTCTCTGACTTGTAAACGTAGTAGAAGTTTAAAAATCACAATCAAAAAAAACAAACGATATGGCGTACGAAGCATAAAGCAGCAACAGTGTGTATCATAACATGAGACATACCTATCAATTAGGCTTTCCATTTACCTAACAGCAGTATGAGTGTTACCGTGTGGGATCATCCAGTTGTCTCAACACTATCGTCGTTATTCATTAATTAAAAATAAAAATACTAGACAGAAAAAAAATACTGGGTTGTTCATGTCCTTACCGCATTAATAAACTAGCATGAAATGCTATATACGTACATAGCTACTTTAGTAGCTTAAAGACATGCCTGAGGGCCTTTTTTATCTATAATTTCCTCAAACAGGATACGCAAACCTGCGTTCAACTCACCTTTCAGCTCAGACTAGATATTTCTCGGAATGCCGTCGGCTCCAAAATGGAAATAACCTGCAACAAGCGAACCGGAATGATGAACTCACGGTGACACAAACAAACCGAAAAGTATTTCTACACGACACCGTACATCTAAAGCATAAACATTTTAAAAACTGTACTAATTTAACTTAATAATTATAATTTATAAAATAATTTTCTAAGCAATACTAAAATCAGAATAGAATGCATCACCAAAAATAAAAATTTAAATGTCTGCACATAACTTATTTTAATATTACATATTAATCATTTACCCAAATCAGGTACAACCTAAAACATATATAACGTTAATTTTTTTTGTATTTGTCCAAAATTATTGAACTCGAAGCTTTGCTTTTGCTTGAGAGCGATTGTCGGGAATATTGTAGTTATTTCTAAAATAAAAATAAAAAATTAATGCAGAGTTCAACAGCATGGTTTGAAATTTAATATAAAATATAAGCATTCCACTAACTTAATTTCTACGCTCTCATCACAAAAAAAAAAAAAAGACAAAATTTTGTTATGACATCGAAAAAAAAAAATAATATTGAGTACCAAGATGGCGTCTACCGCTGAAAAGGGAACGTAAATAGGCCTACTCGGGAACTCACTGCCCGAGCGGAATAGGCGTGTCTAAAAGGGTGACGTCATAAGCTGGGAGAGGGGGTGGGGGTGGTGGTAAAAGGAAACGCGGATCGGATGACGTCACGTGCCGCGAACGCGCGGCGCTGGAAGAGAGAGAGAGAGAGAGAGAGAGAGAGAGAGAGAGAGAGAGAGAGTGAGAGCTTTAATTACTTCACGGCATTATGAATCGCACCGAGTGCCGGAAGGGTGGCGGACTCCCCCCTCAACCCCCCACCCAACCCCCCTTCAAGAGAGCTCCGAGTGCAGTCTCTTGCAGAAGGAAGAACAACTAGTGGAAAGGGGTTGAGGCAGGGTGGTATGGGGTAAAAGCTCGCTACGCAGAGCCTTTTAATTAACTCGACGGAGGGGATGAGTAGTGTGAAGGAGGGGGAAATGTAAAATAAAATAAAAAAGTGCTCGCAAGAGCGCGCGACAAGGTGGAAAAGGGAAGGGCAAATGAGGGGAAGGAAAAGCCCGTAAGCTATAAAAGAAGATGGTGGAGGGGGGGGGGGGTTCTGAAAGCGGTCTGGCGTGCGTCTAGAAGACAAGAGTGGTCCAAGGAAGGTCGTGTTAAGCCTTCGGAGGTGCATGTTCAAACAATATGGGGGAAAAAAAAAGGGGGGGGGGGGAGCGAGTCACACAACTTTCAGTGCAAATTAAACCGTCCATCTTGAACAGTTACAAAAAAATTAATAATAAATAAATAAACCCTACGCATTGCCTTTGTGGTCAACTTTACCTGACTTCTAGGTCTCGGATCGTGGGTTAATAGTCCCACCTCAGGCACGAGAGTGTTTAGGACTGGTTGTTTCGTCGGCCGTTAACCACACAAAGACCTCGGACATAAGGCGGCGATGATAACGTCATAAAAAGTAATTTTAAAAAATCAAATACTTGCTCGTTTTATTCCCTTCAAGTGCAGTCGTGCAAACTCGTGGTGTTTTCTTTCATATCATCTTAGTTTGCGGTACGGATTTATTAAACTATTTTTAAGGCTTGGAAAACCACATTTGCTGGTTTTGGGCACTATTTTTGTCAACAATCGTAGCCTATGTCTAAGTTTTACCTCGCACGCAGTCGCCCACTTTAAACGATCAGTTTTTATTCCCGGGTGTTAAAAGTTGGAGCCAAGTGAAGACCAATCTATAGCAAAGAAGAAAAAAAATACCACACACTCAAAGCCTAGAAATAGCAAAATTTTTGATTAATAATTCAAAAATTAAAAAAGCTAAAAAAATTATCAAAATACAATATGTTGAATATGCAGTACCAAATGCACGGCGTCAAAAAATTTGCACTTAAGCCGTTCCAATGTGTTTGATGTCGTGCAGTTGGCATTACAAACACAGCGTAAGCGACGCTGTAACCGAATAACTGCGATTACTCATTTCAGTGTAGAAGTGACAGAAAATCGGCGATGTATCTCGGTATCCAAATGGTTTCACTTGCCTTTTTTTCTTTTTGGTTTCTGAAGGCGAACGATTGCGAAAAAAAAATTGGAACGATCGACAAGCTTATCCGCCCGCGAACCTCGGGAGGAAAAAGAAAGGAGCGCTCACAGGATGAGACACGACTTGATGCGATGCGACATTTGTCTAGAAGTAGTTGACTTCAATGTATGTATATGTATATATACATATACACACACATCCACATCCACACACCCACCCACACCCTCACACACACACCCACACGCACACACACTCGCGCCCCTGTACAAATCTTTTCAACAAAGTCATGCAGTAGTGTGTTTTATAGCTGACTATTGCGAGACCCGTTTTTCATTGTTACTTAATTTTTTTAAGTAAATTTTCACACGTTTAATTAAATTTTCCTGAATATTGAGCTGGATGAGGATAGATCAGTATGTTTAGTACATTAGAGACATACTTTATGTAATCCACATTTGAAGGAGTATCACGAAAAAAATTTGATTTTAAGAATGTGGGAAGAAATAACGTCGCGAGAAGACGGTGTTAAGCTGTCGCGAGAAGACGTTGTTAAGCAGTCGCGAGAAGACGGTGTTAAGCTGTCGCGAGAAGAAGGTGTTAAGCTGTCGCGAGAAGACGGTGTTAAGATGTCGCGAGAAGACAGTGTTTAAGATGTCGCGAGAAGACGGTGTTAAGATGTCGCGAGAAGACGGTGTTAAGCTGTCGCGAGAATACGGTGTTAAGCTGTCGCGAGAATACGGTGTTAAGCTGTCGCGAGAATACGGTGTTAAGCTGTCGCGAGAATACGGTGTTAAGCTGTCGCGAGAAGACGGTGTTAAGCTGTCGCGAGAAGACGGTGTTAAGCTGTCGCGAGAAGACGGTGTTAAGATGTCGCGAGAAGACAGTGTTTAAGATGTCGCGAGAAGACGGTGTTCAGATGTCGCAAGAAGACGGTGTTAAGCTGTCGCGAGAATACGGTGTTAAGCTGTCGCGAGAAGACGGTGTTAAGATGTCGCGAGAAGACGGTGTTAAGATGTCGCGGGAAGACGTTGTTAAGATGTCGCGAGAAGACGGTGTTAAGCTGTCGCGAGAATACGGTGTTAAGATGTCGCGAGGCGTCGTGTGGCGTCTGATTCTGTGTGCAAGACTAAGAACCCCAACGAACTCGGCGATGTCAGGACGTTTACTGAGACAATATCGAAAAAACCACGCGGCTTCGAGCGGGGACGGTTCACAGCGGAGAAATAAGGAGAAACGTGGCATGCGACCGATTCTGTGAACTTCTTTTTTTTTACGGTCACGTAGGTCGTTTTGGTTTTCGTTTCATGCTCGTTTCTCGAGCTTTCTTTCCGCATTTGCTTGCTTTCGCGGATCTCCTTCTGATTCCTCGCTGGTAAAGAATGAATACTTTCGATCGCAATTGTGCAAATTTAAGTTCAAGGCCATGTGGAAACTTTAAATACATTTGTTTGCTAACTTCACATGTTCATGCGGGAATGTTTATATACTGCGTTGGCAAAATATAATGATTAAAAATATTTCCAAGAATCTTATACTTAGTATTATAAAGAAAAGTTAAAAAGTGTAATTCTTTTAGAAACTCAAACGCCAAAAATGTTCGTTTATGAACATACATTCGTTATAATATTTTTATTGCTTATTAGGCTGATAAACGTTCTGTGATATATTTACAGAATAAAGGTGCTATATTTAAACAATCCATTACAAATTATTTTGCTTGTAATTTGCTTCAGAGTTACACAACAAATTGGTTTTTACTGTGAGTTCAGATTACTTTGTAATACCTTGAGTAAGCATTAAAATCGTAGCTTCTCAAATTAACCACAACATCTCTGTTATAACCCCTTTTCCCCACAAGTAACAAAAATCACAGCTTGTACTAGAACTCTATCTTTGCTCAGCAATGATAAGTTTACAAGCTAGCAGAATCTATTTATGTATTTTTTGTTTTTATTTTAAATTTTTTTATTAATTTTTTTTATTTCTAAATATTTTTTTTCTGTAATTTTATGATATCAAAGAAAACATGTGTCGTTTTTCTCCGTGTGCTCCTGATTATTCTTGCCAATATTATGATGGTTTTCTCCGTGTGCTCCTGATAATTCTTATATATATTTTGATGGTTAATCCGTGTGCTTGCGATCATTCCTGCGGTTTCGGTCAAAGGTCAAAGTCACACCCATCTAAGATGGCAGCCGTGACGTCGCAATCCAAGATGGCGGACCGTGAGAAATCTGAGAAGCACTAGCAGGAAGGACGAACTTCCTTCTCCTTGAAGACTATCGATGCCATTCTTCTTATGCGATCGATAGTGAACAACCCGCATCCCGCATAAAATAAATAAATATTATTTTACCTGCAAGCAAAACGTGACGTCATCTGATGTTGAAAAGTGGAACTGCTTGCAGCAAGTACCTTTGCATGAAATAAATTAACTCTCACCACTGAATAGTGCTATTGTAGTCAGAGACATAAAGTTTCGTAGCCATGCGGCCAATTAGTCATGCATTCTCGTAACCATGCGTTCTGGAAGCTTCGTAGTCCTATAGCCTCGCGATGACGTAACCTTGAAGACTTGCAATCGCATAGTCTCGTAACCTCATGGCTCGTAGTCTCGTAGTCATGATGTATTGGAGCCTCGTAGACTTGAAGCTACGTAAGCAAGTAGCTTTGTAATCTTATAACATAATGCTGATGGTGTAGATGTAGCAAAAGAGAAAATTCCATCGAAGACAGATGTGTCAATTGGAGCCTTGTAGACGAGTAGCTTCGTAGTCAAGAACTCATGCAGACTTGTATTCCTGTATCCACGCAGTCACGTAAACTCGTTTTCTAGAGGCTTCGTAGCTCTGTAGCCTCGCAGTCTCGTAAACATGAAGATTCGTAGTCACGTAATCTCGTAACCTTATGGCTCGAAGTCGCGTAGTCCTGTATCCTCGCAGTCACGTAAACCTGTGTACTAGAGGCTTCGTAGCTCTGTAGCCTCGCAGTCTCGTAAACTTGAAGATTCGTAGTCACGTAGTCTCGTAACCTCATGGCTCGTAGTCGCGTAGCCTGGATGTCTTGGGACCTCGTAGAATTGTAGCCTCGCAGTCTCGTAACCATGCGTTCTAGAAGCTTCGTAGTCCTATAGCCTCGCGATCACGTAACCTAGAAGACTCGCAATCGCGTAGACTCGTAACCTCATTGATCGTAGTCTCGCAGTCATGATGCATTGGAGGCTTGTAGACTTGAAGCTACGTAAGCAAGAGGCCTTGTAATCTTATAACATAATGCTGATGGAGCAGTTGGAGCAAAAGAGAAAATTCCGTCGAAGACAGATGCGGTAACTGGAGTCATGTAGACGAGTACCTTCGTAGTCAAGTACTCTTGCAGACTTGTAGTCCTGTTTCCTCGCAGTCATGTAAACCTGTGTACTAGAAACTTCGTAGCTCTGTAGCCTCGCAAGCCATGTATAACTCGTAACCAGCTAGATCATTTTAGACTCGTAGCCATGTGGTCTCATAGTCTCTTAGACTCGTAGAATTCTAGCCAAATATATATTTGGAGTTGGTGAGACAAAAGACAGTTGTTGGAGCCAATGACTGTAGGAGCCAATGACTGTAGGAGCCAATGACAGATGGAGTGACTAGACTGATGGAATCAATAGACTGATGGAATCAATGAATAATGGAGCCAATGAATATTGGAGCCAATGAATATTGGAGCCAATGACAAATGTGCGGCCTTTTTGATGATGGTGCTGCCTTTTCGTTGTCGGTGCTTCCAAATGCGCTGCCTTTTCGTTGTCGGTGCTTCCAAATGTGCTGCCTTTTCGTTGCCGGTGCTTCCAAATGTGCTGCCGTTTCGTTGTCGGTGCTTCCAAATGTGCTGCCTTTTCGTTGTCGGTGCTTCCAAATGTGCTACCTTTTCGTTGTCGGTGCTTCCAAATGTGCTGCCTTTTCGTTGTCGGTGCTTCCAAATGTGCTGCCGTTTCGTTGTCGGTGCTTCCAAATGTGCTGCCTTTTCGTTGTCGGTGCTTCCAAATGTGCTGCCGTTTCGTTGTCGGTGCTTCCAAATGTGCTGCCGTTTCGTTGTCGGTGCTTCCAAATGTGCTGCCGTTTCGTTGTCGGTGCTTACAAATGTGCTGCCGTTTCGTTGTCGGTGCTTCCAAATGTGCTGCCTTTTCGTTGTCGGTGCTTCCAAATGTGCTGCCGTTTCGTTGTCGGTGCTTCCAAATGTGCTGCCTTTTCGTTGTCGGTGCTTCCAAATGTGCTGCCATTTCGTTGTCGGTGCTTCCAAATGTGCTGCCTTTTTCGTTGTCGGTGCTTCCAAATGTGCTGCCTTTTCGTTGTCGGTGCTTCCAAATGTGCTGCCTTTTCGTTGTCGGTGCTTCCAAATGTGCTGCCGTTTCGTTTTCGGTGCTTCCAAATGTGCTGCCTTTTCGTTGTCGGTGCTTCCAAATGTGCTGTCTTTTCGTTGTCGGTGCTTCCAAATGTGCTGCCGTTTCGTTGTCGGTGCTTCCAAATGTGCTGCCTTTTCGTTGATGGTCCTTCTATTTTAATGTTGTTTTGACTCTGGTATTATAGTAAGTGGTTCTTGATTTGACTTGCGTATTATTCCATACGGTGCATGTATATAAGCGAGTCCTAGACAACAGGACGCTCAGTTTGTTACTGACGTCGTCGGTGTAAGGATCACCTAGTTTGTTTCTTCTGGTGCATTAATCACGTAATTACCTGTTCTTGCGAACTCGATGGTATCTTTACCGACTTTAACGACGAACTCGATGGAGGTTGTACCATCGTCTACGGGAACCTTGACGACAGCTACGACGGAGAAGGAGCAGATTCCGTTGACAACGTCGATGTCAACACTGGAGGAGATTTCAACAGATGTGATACCACCAGCAGAAGATAGCTTAATGACTACTGAGCTGGATGTGCAGGAAACCACGACGATCGACGATACGACCTCGATGGAGACTTCAATGGATGCTGATTTGACAACTAGCGAACATCGGTGCTGTTATTGCGACAAGATTTTCTCAAACAGCAGCAATGCTCGGCGACACGAGAGGAGCGAATGTGCCAAGAACCTATATCGTAAAATGTTTGTTTGTGAGAAATGTCATAAGCAGTTTGCCAGAAAAGATAATATGAAAACGCACATGAAGGCATGCAAAGGTCCTGCTGTTCGGCAGAAAGTAAAGGTTTCGTCGCAACAACGATGCATCGATGTGCATAAGAGAATGCCTGGAAATGGTACTACTGTTGCAACGCCTGTATCTGGATCGGGTCTGAAAGGATCGTCTTCATCACCACGGTATCCTTGCAGCTACTGTGATACGTCGTTCGCATTTTCCCATGATGCACGAAGACATGAGCGGAGCAAATGCACGAAGAATCCATCTCGCATGAAGTTTCGATGTGATGAGTGTCATGAATGGTTTACTCGAATTGATAATTTGCGACGACATGCGAAAAACTGTAAAGGTGAAGTCCGTGTGCCTACTGCTGAACTACCTGCAGAAATTTCGACTCCTCGGTTTAGGTTGAAGGCTCGTGAGCGTACAAGCAAGAAAACCGATGTGCAGCAACCGATTGGTATGACGTCTGAACAGGAAAATAAACCTAAGACTGTGTTCGGAGCATTACAAGTGAACGATAATGGCTTCTACTTGGCGCAGTCTGCATTTCGTGGAACATTGAAGGACTATTATTATTTAAATACGTTAGGTGAGTCGAAAGACATTTGTAATTTTCTTGATGATATCAGAGAGGACATAATCAATCAGCTTACTGATGATGTAGCAACAAACGGACCTTTGAAATATAACTTGTGGTTGGACTGTATATATGGAAAGCCATATCCGTTCGATGACAAAGTGAAGAAGTGTGCATTCAAGACATCGGCTGCAGTAATTTACAGTTCTAACGATGTGAAGCAAACTGTTAAAAACGGTATCCAGAAACTCTGTCAAGAAGAGGTGGACTATGTCTGTAAAGGTTCTGGCTGGACTCTGTCTAGTATAAACCGATTGGAGCTAAGAATTAGTCATTTCACACCGCTGCGGAACTAAATGATTATAAGATTGCTGGCTTTCGCAAATGATCCTGTAGTAGAATAGAAATTATGTAATAAATATTATGTTTGTAAAAGAACTTGCAGTGTTTAATTCCTCGAACCTGTTACTATTATGTTAAATTGATGTTATATTTATTTTTTTTTGCATCATCCAAGATCGAACCGAGGACGGGAATCGATCGAATCAATATGTAAATTAATGAGTGATTTATTTAATGAATTTTGAAAGTTTTCCCGAATTTCTAGCTAAATAATTACGGATTTTCAAGATGGCGGCCAAATGACAAGATGGCGGGTGTCACAGTAATAAATTATAACTGCACTCTAGCGGATACGAATTAAACTAACATGTCATCGGCGCACTCTAGCCGACGATACAATGATGATGGCTTCCAGCATCGAAGACAAGATGGCGGACATGACATCATACTACCTGACGATATATATGCTTTGAAAAAAAAGTGGTGGGAGTCAGTATGCCTGCGTCCACTGTGAGGGAAGGATCGGTCATCATTTTTAATTTTTTTGCACTCGTCGGGTTCGAACCGAGGACTCCGAGCTCCGTGTCGTAAAAGTATATTTTTATAAGTATTTTATTAAAAATATTATTATTTAATTTTTTTATAATTTAAAAATTTTTTTCATTAAAATCGGATAATAAATTTAAAGATGGCGGCCGTAACGGAAATTGCAATGGTGACATAATTCAAAATGGCGGATAACACAATGCCGGAATGTTCGAGAAAACGAAATGACGTCATCCAAGATGGTGGATCCAAGATGGCCGTCGGGGTCAAGGTCAAAGGTCAAGGTCACATCCTGATAGAGGCTTAACTGAGGCTTGAGTTAAGGATGCTTAAGCCTCTATCAGGACATTTATAGCCGCTGGGATTTTTAAGGACTAAAACGGGAAATTTTCCCTCGAAACGGGAATTTTTCCCTCGAAAACGGGAAATTTTTTTCTTAAAACGGGAAATTTTGAGTCATTTTGAGTCATTTTTGAGGAATTTTGAGAAATTTTTGCCGCCGTGACGTCACAAATCCAAGATGGCGGACCGACAATCTTCAATCCACAGCCAGAAGCCAGATCTCGGCGCCCCCAAACTATACTACTAACGTCAGAATTTATGTGCGTCAAACTGCAATGAAACCATAAAGTATATTATTAAATATTGCTAAGTTTTAAACTTGCATTATTTATTTGACTTGTACAAAAAAAAAACGTATGCGTCTAACTACATGAAAATAACTTATTCAACCTTACGCAATGGGACAGACAGGTTGAGACAAGGAAAAATATGATATACGAGATTTGTTTTTGGATCATGAATCAAAATATATATCATCTAGTCTGCCGAGGGCATCAAAATGAAGCGTCTTCGTTCCTTAATTTATCCACCACACATTTTGGCTAGAATGTATGTTATTATACCAAGCATTGGTGAATCCTTTTTATGGATATTAAGCTACTTTCAGTACACTTTTTTTTGATGAAAATAATTTTTATGCTGGAAAAGTATGACGTTCAAATAACAATATATCTAGCATCATATCGTTTTCACAGTAAGTTGTAGGTCACAAGTTTTTGTGACATAGATACACTCAAATTTTTTGAGTGACCCAAAATACTGAAGGAAAAAAAATTAGTTGAAATTAAATACAATTACCTCCTAAATTAATTCTTAAGTATATATAATTGAAATAAATTAAGTTTTATGTAGTTACGTTTCACCGGCTCTGTAATAACAATTATTTGGATTTAGAACGTGTAATTTACAAAATAATCATTTTTTTTGGACACTTAAATCACACATTCTGCGGCCGTAAGTGCACCATACCGAGATACGTGGTTAAGTGGTAATCACTGCACTTATTACTTATGGCTAAGGACCTGCAAAATTTGCGGATTCATTCGGTGATAGGCTAGAATTCATAATTTTGCTATTGGCTTACTGTTCATCTGGACGAATCTCAACCAGTTATAAACCCTCAACCAAAGAAGGATCGAATCACAGAAAAAGCAGCTGAGACGACTTACAAGTCGGCAGCCAATGAACTTGCGTTATTTGCCCGAGTATACAGGGGTATGTGGAGTCTATCCTGAAGGCCATCGAAACCGCGAATTTTGTAGGTCTCTACTTATGGCTATGATTTCCTCATCAAAGGCCGTGGCTGATAGCAACATTATTAAATTTTCCCAGTTGACTGAAATGGTTCTAAAGTCTGTCTCGTTGTCGACCGGACGTAAAGGTGCGTGAATCTATAATTTCGCCAAGATGGCATATTTACTATAGGTATGTTAGTCACCTAACTGAAATTTAATCTGAAACTTACGTGACCTTACATCCAACTTAAATGACGCAAATTATATTTGTAATAATTTCCAAAAACTGATAAGAAAGGACTGGGAAAATTCGTGGTTTCAATAGCCTTCAGGAAAGACTCCACGATCCTATTATGTACTCGAGTGAACTACATTTGCTCACTGGTTACTAATTCGTGACGCCTGTTACTTGTTATATTCGATACTTACACTGGCTCAAAGATATTACGATTAACTGTCGTCCAATCACTGAAGCAGCTAACAAATAACGTGTTCGGGGTCTTAGCCCATCAAGATTTGGATCCGCGAATTTTTTCCTGTTTTTACTGAGAATAAATTTAATGCAATAATATTTAACAACGTGGCTTTGACAGTATGTGGTATTTACCACAAACCAGATTCCCCCCCTCCCCCTTCCCCCGTTAACAAAACACCCGCCGAAAGTAATTTTCAGTAATTATAACTGGAACTGTAATAGTTCCTGCATTCCGCGAGTATTAAACCGACGCGGATTCGAGAAGTAATGGTCGAAATGTGTCTGGCTGAAGGAGGGGAGGACAGAATACTCACACCTCGCCGGACAAAGACTCGGCGCGAGGCAAGCTGCCTTCGGGCATCCGCACAACCAACTCACTCAATCTCACTTTCCCCCCCTCCTCTCTATCGTTGTGGAAACCTGGAGACTGCGAACAAGAGAGTTCACCCCACCCTCCCCCCCCCCCCCCGGGCCAGGAGTTCGAGACAAAACGGAGCGCGTTCCCACGTCGCGGTTTTAGTCCGCGCTCAGCACGACCGGACCTCGGGAACTCGCCCGCCGACGCCAGGCGCGGGAAAGTATGCAGCAGAATGTTCGCGAGTCGCGGGGGCGTAAATCTAACGAGTGGCGAGAGAATGCCAAAAATATTTTTTTTTGAAGTGAAAACTTCTTTCGGAGATTAGAGTTAAAATGTTCAAAGCCAAATTTTAGTGCAACGTAGTCGAGACACATTTTTTTGAAAAAGTTATATATATATATATATATATATATATATAATATATATAAATCCAGTGTCCTGATGTTTGTTTCCAGTGAACTCTTCACCAAGTCAACCGATTTCGATGATAATTGGCATTTATGTGTAATTTTTTCCAACTTGAGAGATAGGATAGTTTTTATATCGATTAATGGTCTTAATAATTTATAATAAATAATAAACTGATAATCAAATTTGATTGGTGTTTAAGCCCGGGAAACAGTGGGTACTTCGTCTCCATGACAACGTTGCGTGCTCGAGAGTCGGGAAACCATCGGTGCTATTCGTTTTTCCTTCGGTACATTACAAAGCATTGTATTAAGTTTTTGTCAAAATTAATTAATTTTCATTTTGTTTCATTTATTATAACTGTAAATAAGAGATTTGGTCTCATTTTTCCCAATTAATACAACCGTGCGAAGCCGGGTCGGGCAGCTATCATATATATATATATATATATATATATATATATTCTGTATCACTTTAAGAAATAAATTAATCTCCAAAACTACTTATTATATTAACTTGTGATTTGAAAACAAATTACTTATGTACCAAAAATCTATTTCCTGTAAAAAATACCACAACGCGGAAATATAACTTCAGTTTAATCGTCTGTGCTTGATACTGAAAGTAAAACAAGGATGAAGTCGACGGGGAAACTCAAATGTAACTTTAATTTAGTGAACAAATTACAAAAGTCAATCAACTAGTTCATATTTTTATATGTGAACAACAAAAGTCGCGGGCAACAGTTAGTTGAAAGAATAAATAGAAAATGAATCTTCGTCGTGTCGCCCAGGGCTGTTCCGAGTGACAAGAGCATCAATTGCCGCTCGAGAAACTAATCGTTTTCGAGTTCGGGACACCGGTTGTATAGGTCGAAGATTTGAGATCTTCCTTGGTTTTAAAAGCTATATACATAGGTACAGGCATGCACTTTTCGCGAAAAGATTCCGAGTCCAGCCGAAAGTTAAAACACTATAGCATTGTCTGTGTTTCGTGATTGGGTAAGTTTCTTTCAGGTACATGTTTACTGTAAGTACAACCAATTTCAGTAATTCAGTGCGGAAGCAAACTCGTCCTGAGTGGCCCGGTAAAATAAAGCAACGACTTCTCTCGCAGACGGCCGCCAATCACAAGGAAGAAACAGCTGATACAGATATACCATGTTGCAGTATAATAGGCGTTCAGATATTTTCGCGAAAAATGCCTGCCCCTATACATAGGGAAAAGTGCTGGATGCTGCTTTGTTATTTCACCTCTTTACTGCTGAAGGCATTGGGAAATCAATGACGAATGCTAATCTGTAAAAACCTAACCGAACTAATACTAGACGCAATGGGTTAAAAACGGCTCTTTAAGCTCGAAGCATAAACGCATTATCACGTGGGGTTACAACCACGCAGGAAGGGCAGGACACATCGTGTGTTTTAATTGGGAATTGGCCGGCCATGGCAGTGATTGGTGCTATGATTAACTTCCCCATATTAACTTTAGACTATAACTATTTTAATTGGGCCCGGGTAAAACTTGCTAACCACAGAGAAATACCTGCGATATGTCATGTGGAGGATGGTCCAGAAGACGAGCTGAGCTGGGGAGAAAGGTTTCTACTATGCAATTATTGCTGGGTACTATAAACAAACAATAACCTTTGGGCAATCGCCCTTGTAATAATGTTTAATCATTTTAACCTAGAATTTACAAATCGATACATGTATATACACACTATCAGTTTGACGCCAGACTTTTAAGTTAGATAGCAACGGACTATGTCCGTTACAACCTAACATTTCCACATAGTTTTAAAAACCTCCCAGTAAAATGTTTCGTGCAGAAAAAAAAAAGCTTCACTGCAGGTTGAACTGAAAGTTAATTTTGACGTTTTCCCGACGAAGCGAAAACGAAAAGTTATAAAACTAAGTTAATCGGCTTGAGTTCACCGTTTCCGCAACAACAAAAAGAGTTTTCGTTTAAAACAAAGTGAAAAAGCCAGGAAAAAAAAATTGGGGAATGTTAAGCTAGTCTAAAGTTCTCTAATAATCAAAATATACATTATGGTCTGGTTCGGCTTGTGTAGTTCGCTTTGTATGTGAAAAAAGTTCTTTACAAATAGATTAGCTAATGATTACATTTCCATTATATATATTTATTCCAAATAGGTTATTCACTTATGGAACTTTAAAATAGGAGTCCTCTTATTCAAACACACGAAAAGAGAAATATATTAATATAATTATTTACTTTGGTCATTAAACATTTCTTGCATCTATAGTAGGCTACCTACGGTAGGCACAAATAAGTAAAAAGCATTTTAAAAATATTTATCATTTCGGTATATGTTTTTGTACAAATTATATACGCCATTGCGAAAAAAAAATTGTTGAAAAATAAAAGTTAATACCAATATTAAACCCGTGTACTTAAACTCCTAGGCGTAATCTTACCACTCTGCCGTCATAAAGGTTCTATGATAATCGATGATAGCGGTTTGTAATTGTACACTAAAAAGTTTTTGAAAGTGTGTATGAAGAGTATAATAGATTTTCATTGAAGTAAAAAGATGAATATAAGTGTTCCAGAAAATGGAACAAAATTAAAGCCTTAAAAATGCAGCGGTAAAGAAGAATGGTAAATTTTACGAAAGTAGATAAGGCAACAAATGAAAACAAATTAAAACCTGTATGTAAATACAGTAGTTTGGGATACATATAAAAATCACTAGAAAATTACCTTTTTAAAAATAGTTTTATAGATAACTTGATGTTTTCGTGTCTGTTTAAAAAAAATGAAATTTTGGGAAATCAGTGGTTTAAATGACATATAGGATAGACACTGCACTAGACACTGCCCAGTTCTCTAGACGTTTAAGAAGATTTTTTATTCATATTTCGCTTCATGAAAAACTATTTTTTAATAGTGACTAGGTTATATTTGTATTATTATTTCAAGACGGTGGTCTCCAGCAAACGAAACACGATGGCTATTTCCGGCAGACGAATCAATATGACGGAAATTTCTAGAATCCTAGATGGCGGAATCAAAAATGGTTGAAGGTTATATAAAACAAAATTATGGCTGTGAAATAATTCAAAATGGATGAATCCAAAATGGTCGCCGGCATCAAGGTAATCCAAGATAGCGGTACCCATGATGGTGGCTGGGTCAAAGCCATTTAAAAATGGCGACAGGTATCAATGTCAAGGTCATGCAAGATGGCGTCCGGATGTCACGATCCAAGATGGCCTACACTCTGCTCTTGCTCCACGCAATGGCACTATTTTTTTTTCAAATGCTATAAAACAAAATGGCGGCTGTGATTTAATAATTCAAAATGAGAGAAAATAATATGGCGGAAAATTCTATAAAACAAAATGGTGGCTTTAATCTCATCAATTTAAAAACGCGGAAGTCAATATGGCATCAAGTTCCAAAAAAAATGGCATAGGCCCTACCTATGTTATGTCATGATACAAAATTCAAAACTCCAAAACGGGGGCAAAGGTTAAGTTCATCCAAGATGCCGCCTGGGTCAAGGTCATCACAGATGGCCGTCGAGACGTCACAATCCAAGATGGCGGACACAGCCTCTAGATCCACGTACCGGGACCATTTCCCGGAGTAACTATTATATACTACTTTACGTTTTGGAAATGCTGATTCGCTTATTAATGATTCAAGAAATGGAAATTAATTTCTGTAACTATGTGTGAAGAGTTTACAATAATTTTCAAAACAAAATTTCTATAAAAAGTCATATGAAGTCATATGAATAGCTAAATTAGACTACGAGCACAGGTGTGACAAAAAATTATGCTATCAGTTGGAAAAACCACATCCTTAAAAAAAATTAAACGTACTTACAGCCAGTGGTGGATAATGTCTTAGGGCGCATGCATTTCAGACTTCGCTACGTTGTCAGGCTTGCCTTAATTATATTGAGTAAGTTAGCAGCTAGGCATTTAGTGTCAAAAAGTTTAATTTTACTTTACCAAAACAAACAATTTTTTATTTCGTCAGATTATTATCTAATTTAGATTTGCTTTACGCCGGATTTTATGGTTCAACAGGCATCAGCAAAATGTTCGTTTCATTAACATCTATCATACACAAATAATAATCTTGTCAATACTAGCCAAGAATTTTAAAACGTAACAGCGTAGCAGTTTAGTGACGTAAATAATGTTTATTCCAAAACATACTGAAATGGTATCACATAACTAACACATTCAAAGGACCGAAGGGTTAAATGGTGGAAGAAAAGGAGGAGAGATAAGATAAGGAGGGATGGGATAGGATTTGAAATAAATTTCTTTTTTCCATCTTGGTAGCAGAACCTTCTCGCATTTGTCAAGTGACTGCGGAGCATATTACTTGCAGCATACAAGGCAAACAGAAGCCGCATACACAACAAAATATACACATTTCCGTGCCCCCTTTCCCCCCCTCGCGACGTAAAATTGTCACGACTGCTTGTACTAATTTATTGCCCGGATTGTATCGGCGAGAGTACAAGTTACACCACATTCAATTAGCAATTACTTGGCGAAACACGCCGGGCCATGCATCACCCAGCGTAACTGCTCCCGAATCCCTAAGGCACAAAGCATAGTCGTATTCATGAGCCAGAGATTCATTCATTACGCCCGACAGGGATGAATTGCCCGCACACAGTCAACGGTTTGTGCAGGCTAGAGAAGTCTGGTTAAAACCCATGCTCCATACACACGTCTTGGGGACACTTTGTTTCGCCGAGATCAGGTAGAATTAACCAGAAACCAAATTTAAATCCACGCGCTAACACGTAATGCACTGTCGAATTAAAAAAAAAAAAATTGGTTGTCTGTAAAGTCGGTTTACGGACGATAGTTTAACGTGACAACGTCATAACAAAACATTGATGAAATTATTGCATACTTTTATGAATAAAATTGAATCATTTTTATTGAATTATCACTATTTTGTATGGATACAAAGAAGGAGTGAAATGAAATCTACAATTTAATTAATAAATTTACTTTTATTTGCACTCATTAATTCAAATATGTTTATTACTTTAACGAACAGATTATTTTAACTATAACTTTTATAAATGTTTGCTATTTAACTTCTTCCAATCTGTGTTATTCTGTTAAGGATAGGACGATGACAGGAAGAGTAGGAAACGAATGGGAGTGTTTCAAGTTTAATGTGCCTCGAAAAAGTCAAATCGATGGTTGTTCCAATCGAGTGGAAGAGAGAGATGCGGCGCAAGCGTACAAAGAGCATAACGGGACAATGAGCGTAACGGGACAATGAGTAACCCTTTTTCGTGCGTGCAGCCGGAGTTCATCGATTTATTAGACGTTGTCACGTCAAAAAGTTCTTATTTTGTGACGGAAATTATAAACCTCGTAATTACAAAACAGAAAACTTCTGCATTATTCAGTCATTTTAAGGACACACAGAGAAGATATCTGAACAAGCTGGTTTTTCACTGTCCTTAACACTCGATCATGTTTACGACCTTCAAAATTCATGTTCTGTTAAGACGGATAAGAAATTTTCATTCTGTTCAGATTTAATATGATTAAACCGAACGCATTTCGATATTTGAATGTTTATATTTTCAAACGACCCATAACCTAATTAAAATGCTTTTCAAATGTATAATGGTATACCTTCTTACCTGTCTTTGATAACAATTTTTAGTTTTTTGTTCATGACTTAGGTCCACTCATATAATGATCCAGTAGTTATAAGGCCAAAAAAGTATGGACCAAAATAAAGTGAGAGTTTAATACATTTACCTATAAAAGTAAACAAATAGAATATAGAATTTCAGACACAGTAGGCACCCTTGAATATTAAATTTTATACAAAATATATAGAAAATAATTTTTTTACAATCAATTTCTTGCGATTTCAACTCACCTAATATAATTTTTTTACCTACTGCTATGCTGATGAAAATTAATGCATTAGTTAAAATTAAACTGCAAACCAGACTCATTTACACAAGACTGAAATAACTATATATTTTTTTTAAAAACAAACCACGATACATTTTAATAGTTGGGAATAAAAGTATGGCCCCTTTTCCATGACCAATACTGAGATAACACAACACAACACAAGAGACGTGAATAATATGATGAAGTGGCGCAAAGAAAAAGGAAAAAAAAAAATAAAAAAAATAAAGCGAATATGAGAGAAAAATACAGGGGAATGATATATTGAAATTTACTGCGCCATGCTTAGCTCTGTTTCAATGTTACGCGCATGTTTCTCTCTGAAACGAGTAATAATAATAATAAAAAACAAGTTACATTGGCGCTTGGGGGAAAAAAAACCCGATAGTTCTTTAGTGCGCAAGCGGAGGAAACAGAGGTTTGAATAAACCGTTGGATAAAACTTTCCACCCTTTCCTGCCTTCGTCAAACACACCTTCCCCTGTCCTTCGCCGACGAACAATTGCTTATTCCCCCGTGGTGAGAGGTAGAACGAGGGTAGTCAGTAGGGGGGGAGAGGGGGGCAGGGGGAAAACACCGCGAAGCTTATTAGTCCGTCCGCCCTTTCCCAGCGAGACCCGCGATGCCCGGACCCGTTCCTCGACGTGAAGGATTTGAACGCGGTGCCTCGAATTGAAATCGTTCCCTTTTCCGCGCGAATCACGCGCTTCGCGGCTCGGAGCCGGTCGTTCCTCACCCCGCGGCCGGCGGAAAATTTACGTCTCCGTGGCACAACTTGGCTCGCGCCCCTTCGCGGGTGAAAAGCGCGGGAAAAAAACTGATTTTACGCGGCAAGTCTTGTATTTTCTCCTCCGGATATTACAGTCTAAATATTAACTAGGGTATCATCAGAAATATTTTTGCTTCTATTTAAAATGATTTTTTTTAAAAGATTCATTACATACACATATGTACTCGTTTGTTACAGATTTTTTTTCCAATATAAAGTCCTTATTTAAAGATTTCTATGAATTCAAATGTCAGTCCCAGCAGGTACTGAAGCCATGAAATTATGTGGTACACCGTTTTGGTTCAACCGTTCGTAGATAGCCTTCATCTAGAAACTACGCATTTTTAGCACTTCATTCACGGGATAAATAAAAAATAGGGGTTTACCCCCCAAAACCGTGCAAAATTCAGGATTTATGATTTTTGTTTTACCGCTAATTCTGCTATTGACTCACAAATCAGCGGAGTTCACAGAGAATTAAAAAAAAAAAAAAAAAAAAAATGGAATTATCAGCGTCATTGAAAAATAACTGAAAATCACTGTGAATTAATGATTAAACAAAAAACCGAGGAAATTAAGTCACAAATTGTTAGTGGGTTTTCCCTTATTCATATGAAACATTAAACAATGTTTCAAATTTAGAGTGTAAGTAATGATGTATGGGTGAATTAAGACTTCATGTCTCGTCAGTGGAGAAAGAGGCAAAGAATTTACTCCGGCTTACGGGGAAGTCTGCCACATTTTGCACTCACAAAAAAAAAAAAAAAAAAACTCCGGCATCAGAAACATGGGGACTCGAAACCAGACACTTTAGATAAATTATTGTCGCATTTTCTTTGAATATCATAATATCCTACTTACGGGAAGAAGGAAGCAAGAATTTGACCAGAAATTATAAGTCTGAACGTGAGGAAGATCTATTAAGAATATGTACTGTCTGTGAGAAGAATAACCAAGAAGATGACGAATGTAACAAAACAGGGGCCATTTACTGGTGGAAGATTGGAAGACTATACCTAGAATAATGTAAGAATAATGTCAGAGAATAATTGAAAAATAATATAAAAAGAACACTTCGCCGCCTAAGGAATAATAAGAGAAACTGGAGAATTCTCGGCGGTTCTTCTTTCACATGTGTAATCGAAACGTCTAATTAGATAACCCATTTAGATAATACTACATTATGACGTACTCTAAGTTGGGTCTATTTTATGTGAAGAAGAAATTAAAAGACAACAAAACACAGCATTATGACGAACACGGCAATGGCCTCGGAAAAACGGATAGTTTATATTAAGAAATTTTATAGTATTATGTATGATATTCATATAATGCATATAACATATTAAATAAAATAAAATACTTCTAGAATACTTTATATTTAGAAGAAATAAGAGTGTAATTATAATATACAACAATTGTTGTTGGATGTGTTGACGCGTTTTCTCATCATTTACAATATTGCTGGGAGGAGTGAAATGTTTTCTTGCGAAATTTTTTTTATGTTATTTGTTTATTCACGTTAATGTTATGATTGCTAATTCAAAGAACATCAAGGACGAATAAAAAATGAAAATGAAACATAAGTTAGGGTTTTTCATCATAGGATTTTTGCAGGACCTTTATCTATAGTGCGTCCAAGATAAGCCGAAAAAGATTTGTTTTGAGATGTTAAAAAAAAATTAACTTCTTGAACCGAAAATGTTATCAACTGGAAGACTTTCTATTTTTGTTTAAGTTGAAGCTTATTTAGTTTAACGGTTGACAGCGACTTATGACATGACGTCGTTGATGAAATATTCAAGATTAGCTGGAAAGATGTGCAGGTAATGGGCTATGCATCGTTTATTTGATAATTTGATACCTTTCTGACCGGTTCCATTGCAATTTTCAGAGCTCACGAAAGAGAGAGCGAGAGAGAGAGAGAAAAAAAACATTTGTTTGGCGCCCAGGGGCAGAGCTGTTTGTAATGGACGCTTTCAAGAGCAATATTTGCCAGAGGAGTTACTGGCCGCGTCAGCCGACCGACGCAAAACACCGCCACACCGGCATCGCGTAAACAAACAACCGAAGCTTCGGCAATGAGGAAGGGGGGGGGGAGAGATTTAAAGAGCTAAAGCCGGTGATCCCGCATGACCATAAATCAGTTCACCGGTAAAGCATATATACATTTCAGCGACAAATTTTTGCGGAGAATAAAAAAAAAGAAAATTATGATCCACTCCAAACTTCACCCCCGCAACCATCCCTGAATATTTTCTTTTTTTGTGGAATACTCTGGAAACACAGCAATAGGTTGGGGGATCGGATTTTAATTTTCGGCACTTCACGATAACGTGCCAAAACGTGAATAACGCCCACTAGGAGCGAGGGTAATAAACCTGAAATACCTCGAACACAGGAAAGTCAACGCGCGCCAATATAAATAACTTCTGCGTCGGAAAAAAAATCTGCAGCCGTCAAGGCTTTGCGAATGACGAATTGTAGCGTTATTTCGATGGGGTAGAGAGGGGGGTGTGGGGGGAGTTTGAGGTCGCTGGGTTTAATTCACAGCGCGTGAACTGAAAGTGATTCACTGTAGCATCTTCTATTTCCCGAAACACATACTGGAATGTGTTCGCAACAGATTAAGCAATAACTCTTCCATATCTACGGGTTGCGGTTACGTAAATCGCAGTTTCTTGCCAAAATTACACAATCAATTAAAACTGACCACACGCGTGAGGTATAATTCAGGGTGTTCACACAATAAAAATTTCTGTGACTTTTCCCGACCAAATTTCAGTTTCCCTGACTAAATTAATTCCCCCCCCCCCCGCCCCACCCCCCCATATTTGGCAATTTCGGTAAAAAATTAAAAAAAAATCCAGCCCCAAATATCCCCATGGCTTGCCTAGCTATACACTTCGACACATTCTTTAATTCAAACAGAACCTTGCATAAGTCATTTTATAGTTTAAATTACTATGCACTAAAACATACCAAATATAAACGAAATTGCAGTCTGGGTGATGGCATATTGGAGCTTGACATTTTACTCTCAAATTTATTACTCTAACTGGGATCTTCAAATGACGTTTCGAAGACACCCAGTACATTATCCCCTCGAAGAACAACAAGAAGGCAGTTTTGAACGTAGAACGAATTTTAAGGAAGAAATTTTTTTACGGGTAAAAGCAGCTACCTGTAACTTGCCCGTTCCCATGGATACAAATAAAACTTCGGTATAAAATATTATGCATTATCCGATACAACTCGCGCACCACCTATTGTTCGTTGATGGTGCTATGTCAGAAATATTCAAGAAAGTTTCAACTCAATCGGATGAACTCATAGAATACGAACACAATACAAGACGAACACAAAAACAATATATTTTTTTAATATTTAAGATAGTTGTGTGTATTACCCTAAATAAGTTAAAAAATATATATTTATTGGTTGCTAATTTGTAGACTTTTGTTTATAGGTGCTTGGTCTGTAAACCGGTGTGCATAATGCTCTTTTTACGTTTTATTTATTTATTTATTTATTGCCTTATTTTAAGTGGCTAAGTTAAGGCGTACCGCCTTGTCTCACTTAATCGCACACATATTTACTAACTAGGTACACATACCAAAAATTGTCACAAATACATTTAAATAAAAACCTGAATTAACATATAAATACAAATATGAAAATAATAAAAAATTGGTATATACGATACACATGAGCTACCTGAAGTATAACGTATTATAGGCATACTATACTAATAATACCTCTGTAACTTTCACAATGCAGATGTACATTTCAACGTTGAGACGAAGCCAATTTTTCCCGTTATTCAGTCCGAGACAGACGTGCTGTATGCAGCATCTCTCTCGGGCGAGACACTTATCTCTCGCCCGTATTCCAGGACATTCCAGCGACACGCGAGGTCGCTAGTCACACCCCTCCCGTTGTCCCGTTACACTTTGTAGTTTGTTGCTCAGGCTCGGAGCTATCTGGAATGTAATATACTCCTTAGATTTAAAAAATGAAAAACGTGGGACGCATGCAATAAATGCTTGATGCACTGCAAATGATATGAACTGTTGTACGAGTTCTCTCAAAGACAGCTACTTCCAACACTCCTTACTATTATATCATATTTCGCATTCGTTTTAAATCTTACAAGTATTTTCATAGGTATGTAAAATTCACAATAAAGAATTAAAAAAAAAAAAAAAACCTGAATGGGATCAGGAAATTGCGTGGGGTTATAAACCTGTATGGGGCCAGAAGAAATTATTTTATACTTTTTAGTCGGGTTTGAAAACGTGGTATATTATTATTTTTTAAAATTAAATAGTTATTTTCTGCTTTGCAGTCATGGAAAATTGCTAAGAGTTGATATTGCATTGTAATCCAGTTCGGAGCTATGTTTAAAGTTTCAAGTCTCTAGCTCACCGGAAAGTTAGTTTAAAATCGATTGTAAAATGCGTACCGGACAGACAAGAGATCTAGACAATAAAAAACGCAGTAAAAAGTTGTAAGTTATGAATGGAGATTCGGACGATTGAATTCGTGGTATTACAGTGTAATGCAAAATATATTTAGTGTGACAATATTTGATGTGTAAAATCTCGGTTGCGGTATTTGGTGGTTAATACATGAATTTCTGTAAAAACGATTCCTGTATATTTGCTCGAACATTCGCCTCAAATTCTTTAAAAAAAAAAAAAATTGGATTTAAAAACACAAAGTTTCAAAATAAGTTTGGATTTGTGTTAAATATTTAAAATTTAATTTTAAAGTAATCATTATTATTTTCATACAGAGCACCGAGCATTGACACGGAACGCGGTATTAGCGCCGGTTCCTCAGACCCTATTTTCACCTCAAAAAATATAGCGACAAAGAATTGAGTTTTTCTATGGAGTCAAGTCTAATTCTTTAGAAATTGTATCTGCTCTTTAAGGATTTTTTTTTTAATTTGGCTACATATTTTTAGTTTCTTCGTTATTGGTAAAAAAAAAATTTTAAAAAAAATAAAATTTAAAATTTTAATAACTATATACTCAATTACTAATAACTCAATTTTTAGTTCCACAAAAACTGATCACACGAAACCGGAATGCATTTTCTGGAAGATGGAAGTCTTTTATGAAAATTGCCCCCCTCCTTATTTGGAAAGGGATCGCAGCTGAAGCCGGCCACGCGCAGCACAAAAGCGCGGGGACGATAAGAGAGGGTCCGAAGAGGGAAGAGAGAAAGAGACCACGTTTATGGCCGCGAAGGGGTTTTACGGTGGCCATCCACCTGAGCTCGGCGGGAAAAAAAAGGGAGGGAACAAGCTCCCCACCGCAGTCACGAACACCTCGTTAAACGCCGCCGCCAGCAGACAACTCGAGTACGGAACCACCGCTAGAGGCTGTTTCTTGGGAGAACTTTTAAAACGCCACCCGGCATTGAGATTCACACCTCCTTTTTTTTAAATTAATGTTTGTTTACCCCCTCTCCCCTCATCCTCTTTTACAGCCACATAAAACTTGCGGTTAAGTGGATGACTGACAATCCTCCAAGTGCCTCTAAGCCAAGCTTACGACTGTACTCTTCTCGAGGCCCGTAGCCAGGATTTCGTGAAAGACGGTGTCCTGTGTAAGCATAATGTTTTCTTCATTATTGAATTTAATAAGAAAATTTATTATTTCATTAAACTCTTTAGGAAATAGTGGACTTTCAGAACTCCGACGTTTACACACATGCTTATAGTAAAACGCACACACATTGATATATATAAAAAAAGACTACTTGGAAAAGCAACTTCTGCCGCTTCCATGTAAGCAGCAGGTGGGGTTGCAAGGGGTAGGAATTACATGATTGTAGCCCACTAGGGATGACAATAATCTCTCCGTAACCTTATGCAGGTAAGTTTTTATTTTCTCTCTATGCCTTGGATTATTATTTTTTTAAATTCTTTTAAATCCTGACCATGGATTTCTCTCTTCTCCCCCCTCAACTTTTCCGGATACGTCCCTGCGATGACGTGATAAACTGAGGTCACATAATAAACGGAGTAGCATTTTAAAAAATATACTCAGTAATTTTCGGGGCTAGGAATTAAACGCCTGGTTTGCGATATGTAATTTCTTAATCCGCTCTAACGCACCTATCCAGTCAGGAGTGTAGGGATTAGTGTTGTTGAGGCGGGATGGTGACTGAGACGCAAACTGGTATCCATCTCCTATAAGCACAAGGCTCTGAAACGGCTAAAAGTCTTCTCGTCGTGCATAGGACAACTATGAGATTTCATCGGCGGCCATAACATTGGATGATGGCGGAGAAATAAAGATGAACGTGTTTAATGCAACCTGTTTTTTTTTTCATTTATAAATTATTATTCCGAAAACACGCGTTTTAACCTTTTTCACTCTCATGAAAATAATGTTTAAAAACGAGATTTGGAGACAGAACCATCCATCCGCCCTCAGCGTATTCTTAATTGCTTTTCGTAAGCAGACGCCACACGGATGTCTCGATCATTTATCAAATCGCGTTGTTTCTTCTGAATCTCTGCACGCCGTATGTGTGCCGAGGTAGGCGTTTCAAGCTAGCAACCATCTTAAAGACGAGACATTGGAATAATCATAATATAGTAATTGATTCTCAAGTAAATATTTAGTACACTCCAAACTATTTTTTTTGTTTAGGTTACGTCACTGAAAATGCAATGGAAAAATTTTAACCCATAATATTGTCCGGTAAATTTTCCTTGAAAATATGGTATTCTCCTATATTTGTTTTAAAAAAAAATACTTTATCTACAAATATAATTTGAAAAACGAATACCAATTTTTATTCTTAATAATAATAAAGGCAAGGTTTTGCCTTAGCAGAAATATCACAGTTAAAATGGGGGAAATACTAATATCAAGCGTTGCAAATAAAAAGGCGTAATTGTAATTTCGAGGGGAAGTCGTTTAAATAATCTACATTATCATTCATGTTAGTGCACTCTTTGATTAGACTGCTAGATGTGAAGACAACTCTTTCAAGAGATTGCAGCAGTTGTTTACAGTTTTCCGTATATGTACACACACACACACACACACACACACACACACACACACATATATATATATATATATATATATATATATATATTAGTTACAGGTCAAATCCAAATTTTCTTGAATTCCGAAGAAATATGCCCCTCAAATTCGAATCTAGGTGTTAAGTGTAAAAAATAAAATAATGTACAATAAATGAGAAGTATTGACTATGGTGTTGAAACATTCTACGCTTTAAATGGTCGTTTCATAAACCAATTACACGTTAAAAGTTAAATAAACTGGAGAATAGTAACATGATAGGCATGAAGAAACAAAATTGACATAGTAAACATCAGAGGTTATCAGTGTTGAATTTTTCAATTAACTTTATTCATTATAGTAATTTTCTTCGAATATTTTCCATAAAAAAATCGAATCCTTCGAATATTAAGGATTGATGGTATTTTGAGGATTTTAATATTTTATTTGCCAAACCCTTAAATTATAAATACACATAATATACCTAATTGCATTTTGTCGAGTTCATCTCTAATATTCACAACGTCCTTTTTCCGTGGTTGTTTCACTTTTATTTTTCAAGAAAATCGACGGTTTATCGCTATTTGGACTCGCCGGATTATTTTGTTAACTCCAAGCTAATTATTATTTTCCCGCCTCGCTGGCTCATGCCGCGTGAAGCTGCCACTAAATTCACACGAACATCTCCCGCGCTCGCGCTTCGCTCAAGAACTCTTGAACCACCACAAGCTCCGCGAACTCACAAGATCTTAAAACCCTTAACAAGGAAAACGCACCGCTTGTAAAACCGCGACTGTATCTCCTCCCTCCGCTTACACCAGCCGGCCATTTCAAACCTCAAAGTTAAGGCTCACCTCCACCCTTCATCGTGGATTTTTTTTGAAGTTAAGCTTCTTCAGGCGCGTTATGAAAAAAAATACTTCGAGAGTGAATATTTACGACGCGCACACAGCATGCAACAAAAATCATTAAAAAAAAATGTACATACAAAATAAAAATTACATATGCACTTTTAAATCTTAATACTTTAATGATTGATCTTGAATAATGGTCCATATAATTAAAAATATTTATTTATTTATTGTAAACATAAGTGATATAAATTGTGTTTATCATGTATCTGCATGTATAGATTACTTGCATTATAAATTATTACTTTATCTAATAAATTAGAATAAACATTCATCATATGGATTTCTTTTATTTATTAATTAAAATATAGCTCAATTATTTTAATAAATTAAATAAATAATTTCATACATATGTTTTTATTACGTATATTGAATACTGTATATTTATTTATATATTTTAATTTTACCGATTTTGTACTTTACCAACTGTATTTATAATACCAATCCCGTCCTTTTATTATTTTATTTATATTAATTATTACCATGCAAAAATATAGTTAATTTTGAATTACGCCAATTAATTATACATTCTAACGTGCGTACATAAGTACAACCACCCATTTTTTTTACTAGATAAAAGATTTTTTTCGAAATCTTTTTTATAATGGGACTATGCAGAGATAGTATGAATTTTATTCACAAAATTTGGCTGCAGGTTCATAAAAATAATTGTAAAATAGTAATTACCACTTAATTGTCTAAATTGTTTCCCCAAGGATGTAATACGCCTTTCAATTGGTTTATTGCAAATAGTTTATGGTAAATTGGGGTCAATAAAATTATTTTACGACAGTGATAAATTTGGCTAAGATTGAGATAATTTGTAAAATTAAACATTATATCTCGAGGTTTAGAGTTCCTTCTGAAATACTTTCACTGTTACGTATTTACAATAAACCACTTGCTGAGCTCCTATTTCGAAGGCATATGCCAGCTATAAAAAGCACTTTAGATAATAAGACGTAGGTATATATGTTTACAAACGGATTTTTTTTTTTGCGTGATGAACTTACAGCCCACGTTTCTCGGTTCAATTCAGACTTTCCCTGTTGGAGATATTTCACACATGTTACCAACATCGACGAAATTAGACAAAGCATAAATTAATTATCTATGAATACTAACTTGGCTTTTTAAGAAAATAGTGGCTCATTTATGTGTACTGTGACAGAATTGTAAAAAATAAATTGCAATGCTCTATAGGAACAGAAATACATTCGTATAAAATTCTCTAAACCCAAAACTACATTAAGAGAAAATCAAATTTTAAAATTAAGTGGAGGTTTAAGGAGGAGGTAGATGGAGGTTTCAGGGAATTCAAGGTGTGACTAAGGGTATGTGAAAGTGGTATGGCATAATGTTAAAATACAGATGTAGAAGACAGAAGGCTGTTAAAAAGAAGGCATGAGGTATTATATAAAGGACATAATCTGTACTTCGGAGGCACAAGACACTATGTCACAAAACCAAATTTTTTTCATTATGGCAGAATAATTTTAAATTGCTCTTAACTTATCTACTCAGCTATTTTTGACATATCGTAGATCCTAGTGTTGTATTCCACTAGAAGTAATTCCAAACGGTGGTCAAGTTTATGGTTAAAAGTACAATTTGCCCGAAATTGTACGTAGCGTCTTATGCCTCTGATAAGAGACCGAAAAAATTAGCGGGTTCAATGACCTCCAGGAAAGACTCCAATATCCTCTACACACTCGGGCAAAAGCCAACTATTCATTGGCTGTTGACTTGTAAGTCGTCGTCGACAGGGGGGCCTGTGATCCGACACTTCTATGAGTGAGGGTCTCTAATTGGCCCCTCAGTCCTCCAGATTAACAGTGAACCAATGACAGAAGCAGCACTAAGGTATAATTATTTGAAATTTAGCATACCTAACACGAAATGAACCCGCGAATTTTTCAGGTCTCCACCTCGGAGGTACATAGTTAAGAATTGTTAATCTTGAAAGCCGAGCCTTAACGTATTCATGTCGGCCGCTGGGGTGGTGGTGAGGGGTGGTTAGGGGGGGGGGGGGAGATGTTAAGGTGCGCCAGACACGTGGGACACCCGCTGTGGCGTGAGGGTTGGATAGGCGGGAAATACGGCTGAAGGAAGGGGTGGGGATAGTACGAGGTCCTACCCTCTTGGTACGGAGATCACGTCTGGCTTCGCAGCCTCTTCGCCCGGTTATGAGGACCTTCCCGCACAACCTCCGCATAAAGGTGACGCACACGCTAAACCGGCCGGGAAATTGCGCCTTAGTGTGTTTGGAACGTACGTCTTCACGTGAAAATTAAAAAAAAAAAAATTACTGTTCTCGAAAGAAAGTAGTACCGGCGGTACACCATAATTTCTATTTGTTTTTGTTTGAATTTAAAATTACAGATCTTCGTAAATTTTTACACCTGCATTAAAAAAAACTGTATCACTGCAAAAAAAAGTTCGCAGTAATATTGAGCTCGGATTCTTATCCGGGTATTTATGCTTTTGTGTTGTTCCACGTACCTCCAATAGTTAAAAAGTTACTTAAAAACCGATCCCTGAATAGCTTTCCGGTATTATCTGCGCGCATTAATAAGCATAATAAAACAAAATAAAGTTCAATTGTTTCATATTCGTTTATCTTTTACATGATTTAAAAAAATATGCCTCAATAAACATTAATTAAAATAAAAAATTATGCGCGAATTTCCGTAAGAAATACTGTCAAAAAACGTATTTAATGTATGTACAAATAACCATAGCCATGTGATGTACCAAGTTACAATATCTTTCTAGTAGTAATACATACTATTTCTTGGCAACTGGTTTCAGAAGGAATATTTTGTAAAAGTACAGAAATTTTTTTCTGCGCACCAGTAAAAAAACAAAACAGGGAAAACCTGGAATTGCCAGAAAACTTTAATTTATGGAAAATAGAGGAATATTAGGAGAAATGTAGATTTTTTTTTCAAGCCACTCCCTAAATTGATACAACTCTGCTCAAAAATACTTGGCACACCAGCTTTGCAACAGGCTAAATTCAAATACCATATGCTTGAAACTGTTAATGGGCTAGATATATATAATAATCCTGTGTCTAGTCAGTTAATTTGAATTCCCTGATCTACATTTCCCCGACTATTCCCAGATTTTCTGAAATTCAAAATTATCTGACAATTCCAATGATTTATCTTTTTTCGGACAAAAGCGCATTTACACTGCGAATAATAAACCATTCTGCACAAAAAAAAATTGGTAGTAATTGCAGGTGTGTGTTTCTGAGAGTTTTACAGTATTTGTATATTAAAAACCTATAAACACAGACTTCCAATAGTATATTTTTCGAACTTATTTCTTTTATAGTATTGCAATTCACAGTGTTATTTTATTTTGTAAGTGGTATTGTGAAAATTTACAGAATTACGCAAAACTGCATGTAACGTGTATTATTCTATCCAGGTGTAGGCTACAACTGTCTCAGCAGATAGGTAAACTAATTATTAATGAAATAAAATCCTTACTATTAATTAATCATCAAGGACCTTAAATTATTCTTCATAAATGATTTACGTCTTAGTGTAGCATTCCGATTTCTATACAAAATACAAAACCAAGTTTAATGGCGACGGAACCTCCAAAGTAACAATAGGTACCAATTCAGCACACATGGTGGGTTGCAAACTATCAATTGTGAGTTGTCAGAGACCAAGAAGAGAATTAGCACTTCGTTGTAACGCGTTTAAGTGTCCTATAGTGCGATCTTGAGTGAGAAAACACTCAGGTATTTTCGTACAGTTACTCGAATACTACCGTATTATGATTATTTCTCCTCGCAAAATTATTATTTTTTTTCAAACAACAGAATAATTTTTATTAGTGATTCTAAATTAATAAAAATCCCAATATGCGCATGGTTTTCGATAAACGAAAAAAAAAAATTAAGAAAATAACCCCGTAGAAAACAAGGCCAGAGTTTTCTTAACAAAAAACCATGCCAAAAAACTAGAATGGGCAACATCACTGGAATTTCTTCCATTTATGGAACACTGTTGTCAATGTTCGCCCAGCCGTTTTGGGCTCAAACCAGATATTATATTGACCCCTATGAAACTCTCTCGACATCTGTTTTTCTTTTGAACCCCGATGGTAGGGCCCAGTTGGAGTTTCGCTTCCGAATATCCCCCCCCCCTCCCCCCATCGCACAGGAGGGATGCTGCAGTCTCCCCGGGATTCGATTATCACGTGACTCAGGAGAGCGAGGCGGCAGTCCAGGCCCCTCCGGTTCATGCATATTCAGTCGGCAGAGACCTCTGGTGGTCGCGCGGGTAACTACCAGGGCCGGAGTTACCTTCTGTTGCGGGGGGGGGGGGGGGGTAGAGAGGGGATGTCCAAACGGTCCAAACGGACAACGCATGCTTTCTCGCGCTGCGAGCACGGGAAGCCTACGATTCACGCCGAGTATTCGACATGCCCGAACATTACCGAATACTACTTGCCTTCGGGTGTCTTCGGGTGTCTTCGGAATTCTTTTTTTTTTTTAGGTGAAAAAAAAAAAAAAAACGTCCGTTTTAAATGCCGGAAATGTCAATGCTAACTTCTCCAATGCTACCAATGAGAAAATCTAGTCAATGAGAGTGTTACTCATATACTGGAAAGTTATGTATGAATGAAAAAAGAAATAAAACACCATTTATGTTTGTTCTTCTGAAATAATAAATTTGTAATTATTAAGGTGAGTAATTTTTATAAAAGGGAAAATAATAATAATAAAAACAACTACATTTTGACAAGGTTTTTCTGAAATTGTGATCTAATAGTTCACCATCTTAACAAATGATTAGGTTAGGTTTTAGGTATTACAAATCTGTGATATAGAGAATGAAAACGGTCAGTTGGGTTAGGTTGTGTGGACAGTGTGTTATGATAGGTTGGGTCCATTTAATATTCTTTAAAATTAGGATGATTGGTTAGGATAGGTTAGCTACATAGCTTTAAAAAAAAAAAGAATTCCGAAGTCACCCGAAGGCAGGTATTCGATAATGTTCGGGCATGTCGAATGTCGAATACTCGGCGTGAATCGTAGGCTTACCCTGCGAGCACAGACAGACTTGTCTTCTGCGCTAAAGGTAAGCCATTCGGTTTTTGATTTGCCAGCAGGGCCGTCAAAATCATGGAGGTAAATACATCCCGGGAAGTGTGGGCCGACAGTCTTTGCCGTGTTAATGATTTAGGTTTAAAATAAGAACGACCCTCACAAACAAACCCCCTTTACATCTGCATAGAAAAAAAAGCAATTATTATTTTGTTAAAATGAAGTTTAATGTTCATTCCTTCAATATGTGTTTTCAACATCATATATTTCACATACTCATATCATTAGTTCTAGAATTAGCTGTTATGTATCTATGGCTTGTTTGGCTAACCAGAGTGACTTCAGTTTAGGAACGGACATTCGCTCCATACACTAATACACTAATGTTCAAAATTACTCCTTGTGTGATAAATTTTGCCTACGTTGTTATTTGTTTTTTTAACAAAAAATATTTCAACAGAGATACAATTCCGTGACAATTGGTGAGTGAGAAATTAAATTAGACATAAAAGAGGTAAATATTTTCACTATTATAACACTGAAAATAACATAAATTAAATTTAATAACACTAACTCGGTAGCAATTATTTAAAAACTTACGAGAAATCTCGCTGATGAAAAGGACACACTTTACCAAAACTAAATGGAAAAGGTGTGTTTTGGTGGAGGGGGGGGGGAGAGAGAGAGAGAGAGAGAGAGAGAGAGAGAGAGAGAGAGAGAGAGAGAGAGAGAGAAATAAAACCCAGTCTCTCCATTATACACCAATATATATTACGGTTTTAAAGCCCCAGTAACTTGGTAATAAAACATTTCGAAATATGCTAGTTAGTAATTCTTTTCAACGCGATTGATAAAATATTTAAAGTATGGCAAGTTCATTTTTCATTCCCTCCTGTTTTCCCCTGGTATATCTCCAGAATACTAATCAATAAATTTAGTTTAATATAATTTTTTTTGTACACCCGGAACGGCTTCAAAGATACGGTTCTATAAAAATCGCATTTCATGACGAATGTTTTATCGGAAAAAATATATATTTTTTCCCCTTTGAGCTTTCAACAAAATTAAAACAAATCGTCTTTTTCGACAGCTAGGCAAACGTTTGCTGTCCGAAGATAAAATCCATCAAATTGAACGTCAGTTGGCCCAGGGAAGATTTTAATTTAAAAAAAAAAATTAATTCAAGGGGACAGTGCTGGGAAGAGCGTAGCGCGGTGTTTTGGTTACGTGGATAAAAGGGAAGAGGGGAAGGGGTAGACCATGTGTTCCGAACTTGGGGTGATTACCCTTCGAGGGTAGAACAGCTATTCTACGGGGGTAATAATGTTGGTAATTTTTGGCATGAAGATAATAGAATGACAGATAAGCACCACATGTGTCAGCCAAAGTGGAATTTCCTTTTTGCAAAGCAAATTAATAGTTGAACTCTCAGCTAGTTTCAAAATCTTTTCGCGATAAATGCATGCCTCTACTAATATTTATTAATTACTTCATAGAGCCAGCATATTAAACTTTTGCTTTAAATATCATTACAATGTATGTTACTTTTTTTTCTTATATATTCCAGTTGTAAGTATATTGACGTTCGATAATCCGAAAAAAAACGCATATCCGGCATGGAAGTGATCAACAACGTTCCGGATTAAAATACATTTTTCAATGACCCTTCCATTGAAAATCCTTCCAGTCTGTAGGTTAACAGTCCACCACTATTACGATCTAGGACCATCTTGTGGAAGGAGAAAATTGGTGATGGTGGGGAGTTTCGTGTAAGAAGAAGGGGATAAGGGTCGGTTTCGTGATTGTTAATATGATTCAAAGAAAACTTGACAAGTTATGCGATACGTACAGATCACATCCCTATGCATTTTAATTGTAAAGTTTATACAGATGTATATTAAAAAAATAAGAAGAGGACACGAATAAATTATATGTATCAGGTACTTTCCCTGTATTTTTTTTGTAAATAGAACAGAAATCTTTATGTAAAGGTATAGAAACTTGGAAATATATACATTAACATGTATCACTACAAAATAGAGTTCGCAGTAACACTGGGTTCAGATCCTTGCCCGGATATTTGTGATATATATTAGTAAAGTCAAATTGCTGAATAATCGATTATCATTTCCATGTTTAAAAAGAAAAAAATATGCGCCAATTTTCTTAAGAAATACTCAGTGTTGTACAAAGTAAATATACGTTTCTTGTAGAGTTCCAAGCTACATCTTGACAACTGGTGTTCCAGTGGTTCCAGCGCCACTAGTCTGTGGTTCGAGCTGCGACCGCAAGGCCAACTTGGAGTTCGGGAACAATCTCTCCGGGAGTCGGGAGGGCAGACAGCCCCGCTGCCCACCGGGGGGCCCTTGGGGGAGGGGATCCCTTACGCCGCGCTGCGCACGACAGCAATAAGGGTCTGACCCCTCCTTCCCCTCTCACACCATCCCTTTCCCCCTGCCACCCCCTAACAATCTCGCCCCTCCCCCTTACCCTCTTCCAACACCCCTCACAACCCACCCCCTCACTCCCTCATAGCCAACACCTCCCTCACCCCCGGGAATGTGTTGTTTTGCCTAAAGGCGTTTTGCCTAACTTTAGGCAAAATGCCGTTAGGCAAAACGCCGTTAGGAAAATCGCTGTTAGGCAAAACGCCGTTGGCCAAATAGGAGTTAGGAAAATCGCTGTTAGGCAAAACGCCGTTGGCCAAATAGGAGTTAGGCAAAACGCCGTTAGGCAAAACACCGTTAGGAAAAACACCGTTAGGGAAAACGCCGTTAGGCTAATCGCCATTAGGCAATTCGCCGTTAGGCAAAATGCTTTTTCCTCTTTTAGGCAAAACGCCATTTGGCAATTCGGCGTTAGGCAAAACTCCGTTAGGCAAAACGCCGATAGGCAAAACGCGGTTAGGTTATGTTAGGTTAGGCAAAACGCCGTTAGGCAAATCGCCATTAGCAAAACGCCGTTGGCCAAATTGTAGTTAGGCAAAACGCCGTTAGGCAATTCTCCATTAGACAAAACGCCGTTAGGCAAAACGCCGTTAGGAAAAACGAGGTTTTGTCATCATAGTAACATTTTAGGCAAATCGCCTTTAGACAAATAGCCGTTAGGCAATTCGACGTTAGGCAAAACGCCTTTAGGCGAAATGACTTTAGGCAAATCGCCGTAACGAATTCATGTTTAGGCAAACTGCCTTTAGGCAAATCGCCTATTACTCCCTCGCCCTCACACCCCTCCCTCATCCTCACACCCCTCCCTTCCCTAAACTTCCCTCAAGCAGCCACCCCGCACCAGAGTTCTGTGCACTACCTCCTGCTTATGGCCACCCCCGGCTAGCGCATCACGCACAGAAAAACCAGTCGCCAACAGAGATATTGTAACTTTGCACAACACGTGGCTATGGATATTTTATCATATATGAAATAATACTTTTTCTTACGAAAATTAGCTAATTTTATTCAATTTTAATTGATTCATTCAAGCATAATATATATATTTTAAAACCATGGGAAAGGTCATCGAATATTCAACAATGACATTTTGTTGTGTCAGGCTTATTAATTGTACGCAGTTAATACTGAAAAAAAAAAAACTGTTCAGGGAACGGTATACAAATAACTTTTACTATTGAAGGTAATCGGACAACTTAAAGCATAAATGCCCGGGTGAGAAATCCGAACCCACCAGTATTACTGCGAATACTGTTTTGTAGTTATACAGTTGTTTTCATGTAAATGCACAAATTTACACATATCTGTAATTTTACATGAATATTTCTTTTGTTCTGTTTACGAAAATAATTTTATTTGACAATGCCGCCTCACAAACTCTACCCTCTATGCGCTTCAACACCGAACTGAAGAGTAGACGAACCAAAGGGGTGTGACTGGGTTATTGTGGCGGGATGATAGGAGCGACGACCGCTGGTGTTTCTACCGCGGCATCGCCTCTAAGCGCAGGGCTGAGGGCTGGCGCGCAGTCTCCTCCTAGTGCATAGGGTAACTGTTATATTTGATGTATGATATGATGAAGAAATGAAGATAAAGGAGAAAGCCCTTGGGCGCTTTTAAGAATCTGTACGAGGAGTTTCATGCTTCAAATATATTCTGAAAACACGCGTTTAATATTTTTTTCACTCTCCTAAAAATACAGTTTAATAACTAAATACGGAGACAGAACCACCCATCCGTTCTCAAGCGCATTTTAAAATGTTTTTCGTAAACATACACAACTCGGATGTTTTGAGCAGTTTTTAAAATCGCGTGGCTTTCTTCTGAAGCTTTTCACACCAACCGTATGTGTGCCCGGGTAGGCGGGGGCCTTAACGGATGACCTTGTAATTTAATGAAGATAATAAAAAAAATTTAAGATAAAAGGCTCCCTGCACTTACCTATTCTACTCGCAATACTACGTATCAAAACTTTTTAAGCCTACAGAATGAATATGACCGACGATTTGTGACTACAGGTTGATCACGGAAAAAAAAAAATGGAAGTTGAAAACGCAATGCAAATGATGGCTCGAAGTGCTTCTCAAGACTTGTTTACGTTTTTTAAATATGAAGCTTGGCTATTTATTTTTATTGAAATTCATAGATAAACTACTAAGTTGGAACGTGGAGCATCTGGATAATGATTGATTGAACAAAGTTCTACAACCGCCGAATAAACTTCTTGGGCTAGTTAATTTTTCTCATTGAAACTTTTGGGGTAACATCTTTATTTTGCATACATTTTTCTGTTTGATGTTTATACCTAAATATTTCAAATAAATACAGCGACAGTATTTGCTGTTACGGAATAATTTGCGCGGATTTTATTGCAACTTAGTGAACAAGTATGCATCGCTTAGAATTCATTTGATGGTGCTTGATTTTTCCAACACGCAAAAAAAAAAAAAAAAAAAAAGGTAGCGATTTCTTTTTAAAAAAAATCATTTTTAACTCCAATTTAGAAACAAAAAAAAATTCATACAATACAGGAACATGTTGACATGTCAATAAAGTTTGCTTTTGTTGCCAAAATTGGGACCCGTTTAGATAAGGAGGTGGTTGTGTTGAAGGGAACTATTATGGTTTAGTTTTATGTGGCATATCACAAGCATATTTAGCCTTATTACTCTAAGACAAGACATTCAGATAATGTATTTTTTTTGTTTTTAAAAATTATTTAAAATTCTTTTTCCGTGCATTTATTAACACTTCGAGAAGAATACATATTAAAATTTAAAAAAAGCCATACTCTTATATTTTTTACATGATCAGCAGTAGTTCAAAGTACTTTAAACTTGTATAATGAATTAAACAAATTATATAATATACATTAATTCTATAAATATAAAAAAATATGCAAGTACAAAACAATCTAGTATTAGAGGGACCACTTAAGACACCTTTACAAAAAAAAAGTTTAACTACCAAGAAGGAAAAAATCCTTTCGATTTATATTTTGAAATACTTTTAGTTTTCAGTGCCAACATGTCAGAGAATAGCAAAATTGTATGTTTGCCTGTCCCAAGTTTTCGTCTGCGAAGTTCCGACGTGTCCAGGTAAAAAAACAAATCTCCTGCGAGTTGACTTCGGTCAGGAGACTAAGTAAATTTGGGGGGGGGGGGGGGAGGATGAAGAAGTGGGGGAGAGGAAGGGAAAGGGTGAAAGTTCTGAGACGTCGGAAGGACCCGAAAGGTCACGTAGGGCAATCAGTGTTCCAGTGTTCCCGGAGACGGAAGTTGAAACCATGGAAGTCCCTGGTACAACTAGCAGTCGTCGCACGTCGCACAGCCTGATTCCCCTCCCCTATTCTTTCCTTTTACACTCCCGTAAAAAAACCGTGTTTGCCTTCTGTAAATATACACTCTAATTTCGAAATAACTTAAAATGCTTCAAATCGGATATGTAGAAAAAATTGGTTGTCTGTAAAGTATTTACGGACGGTTTAACGTGACGTCATAACAAAACATTGATGAAATGATTGCATAGTTTTATGAATAAAATTGAATTATTTTTATTGAATTATCACTATTTTGTATGGATACAAAGAAGGAGTGAAATGAAATCTACAATTTAATTAATAAATTTACTTTTATTTGCACTCATTAATTCAAATATGTTTATTACTTTGACGAAGATATTATTTTAACTATAACTTTTATACATGTTTGCTATTTAACTTCTTCCCATATGTGTTATTCTGTTAAGGATAGGACGATGATAGGAAAAGTAGGAAACGAATGGGAGTGTTTCAAGTTTAAAGTTCCTCGAAAAAGTCAAATAAATGGTTGTTCCAATCGAGTGGAAGAGAGATAGATGCGGCGCAAGCGTACAATGAGCGTAACGGGACACAGCGTAACGGGACAATGTGCGTAACGGCGTTCATAGATTTTTTAGACGTTGTCACTTCAAAAAATTACCTTGACACAGCCTCGACTTTCCATGACCAATATTGCCGAATTCCCTGACGTATTTTTGAAAATAATTTACCAAATTTGCCAAATTCTGAAAGGAATCAAGACAAATATAGCCTCTGCCATCCCTATAGTCATAGGCGTAGATGGGTGGAGGCAATTGGTTTCGTCCCCCCCTCTTTATAAAAAAAAGTCCCTTGCTGAGGGGGTTTGCTTACGCTTGCAAAAACGTGACTATGAAACGGTGTTGATAAACGTAAATGAAAAAAAAAAGTTATTTTCTAATGGATAACTTTAAATTTTAATTTTTTTTGCACATTGCTTGTATATAGGCCGAAAAAATATGGGACGTATAGAACACACGATCACCTTATACAGATTATTACATATGTCGGTTAACCCCAAGCGCAAAACTCTGTGAATTTCACCCACTTCCCCCCCCCCCCCTTTAGAACCCTACAGATTTTCACTGCTGCCTATAGCTGTACTAGTTCAAATATAATGTTGTATACGCCATTTTACAGTATGTATGACCATGCACTAAAACACCATCCGAGAATTAAAAATATGTTCAAAGTCTTGGTGATGGCATACCTGGGCATTACATTTCCCAATCCAAATTACTATCATTGAGGAATTTACTTAACATAGCGGTTGGTTGAAGGTGATTTAAGTGACTAGCGCTCACTGCGTTCTTTGAATGATTCTTAATGAAGAAGATTGATTAAAAAAAAGTCTTTTTATTTCCACACACACCATCGCTGATTTACACTATATGTCATAGAGAAACCTCAAGAACGGACAAAGAAATAAATACACAAACTGTTTATGAATTCAACTTTTGACATCAGCTATTTTAGCTTGTTTTCTGTGTGTTTGTGAATTCATCTCTTTGTCCGTTTGTGAGGTTTTTCTAAGAGACAGGGTAAACCAGCAATGACATAAGTAAAATAAAATTGTTACGTTAGCAGTAATTCTTTTACTTATTTTTCACTAATTTTCACTCTTTAAGCAAAGATTTGTAGTAAAATCCTTAGATTTTCAGACCAGTTACAACTTACTAGTTTTTTTAAATTCACTATCATGCCACTGATTAATATTCAGATTGTAGACAGCACAAATTCTTTATGTATCTCAGATCTAAAAACGAGATTAAATCCAATTTGGGCTATTCTGTCTTTTATGTTTGTTTAATATCGCGCCGTAACATCGTTAACTCACGTGAAATTTTTATAAAGCGTTTAGAAAGAAATATGAGATTAAGTCCAAAGTTTTATATAAGCCTGACAAACATAAGTTTCATGAATTTTTTTTTGGCGACCACACTAATATGTAGGTTGATGGAAACACAGTATCATTGAAAGAGCAGTTTGTTTCAGTACAAATTTTACAGTAAATTCTTCGCAAAAAATTGTTGCCGAAATACGTTTTTTTATAAATCTACAAATAAAAGAGTTCAAATAGAAACTAATAATTAAATAAACTAACAATATACTTTAGAAGCACGTAGGCTACGTATACTTAAGCTTTTCAAATTGTGATAAAAATAAGAGTTACACATAGCCTACATATGTATTTTATGTTTCACAGAAACTTGTGCTAAAATTTGTCTACATTTTTAAAGTTGCATTACAAAAAAAAATTGTAATTAGTATGCAACGAATTTTCTTATAAAGTACACAGGGACAACGGCAAAAAAAAAAAACATTACAAAGGTTTCAGTAGCCTAAGAATAACTTTATCAACACGTCCCGAACTATTTGCAAAATCCTCTCTCGTAAAACATTTGAGTTCCGGAAGACAAGCTGACTTTTATCCCCTCTCCACCCCCCCCCCCCCATACTTACACCCACCACGGGGCTAGATTTTTTTATTAAGCTCGCGTCTCACCGACTTGCAAACTTGTTCAAAATCCAATCGCAAACTTTTAATACCCTTGCATAAAAACTAACTACATGTCAAACTTCCTCACAGTCACCGCGTTTCGACACGGACTGTCAACGAACATCGTCTGCCTGACTCTATTAAAAAAAAAAAAACAAGTCACAGAAAGTTTGTCCTACTAATGCGGAGAAACTTCAATACGTGCGTGAATGCAAATGTCATACATGTATGTTCTAGTTTTAACATGATTCTTAGACATGTAATTACATACACATAAATAATTTTGAAAAAAAAAATAAAATAATTACATTATTTTTTAAGTTACCAGTAAGTTTATTTTGTAAACGTAACAGAAATATTCATGTAATATATTCATTGTAAATTTGTACATTTACATGCAGAAAACTGTATCACTAAAAATTGTGTTCGCAGTAGTAATGGGTTTGGGTTATCACCCGGGCGTTTATGCTTTATGGTTGTCCCAGTACCTCCAATAGTTAAAGTTATTTATAAACCATTCCCTGAACAGTTTTCCAGAGATTAACTGCACACATTAATAAGCACAATAAAAAAATAAAATCAATTTTTGCATATTAGATCATCTTTTCCATAGTTTAAATAAATTATGTCTGAAAGAAACACAATTCGAAATATAAGTTACAAATTTGTTTAGTATTTAAAAACTATTTCTTGGCTACTTTTTTCCAAAGGAATATTTTGTAAAAGTACAGACATTTTTTTCTGTGTAGGAGCATGTATTTATTCGCTAAATAATGTCGTCACTAGTTGTGTATTAAAACACCATAGAATCATATTTGTTTCATGATTGATTGAGCACATATCATGTACATGTCTACTTTCGGAACACCAATCACTAGGAACATATTTTCGCGAAAAGATTTAGAGACTAACTGAGAGTTAAAAAAACACCGTGACATCGTCTGAGTTTCGTGATTGATTGAGTTTCTTTCAGGTACAATTTAACTGCTGTTACACGAATCACAGACACTCAGTGTGGAGGCAAACGCGTCCTGATTGGCCAGGTCAAACAAGAAAATAGCTTCTCTTGCAGACAGTCACCCAGTTACAAAGAAGACTCCGTTGGGTGTGTGTGTGTGTGGGTGGGAAGGGGGGGGGGGGGTTTACTTCATTGCAGTCTAATGAGCGTCCAGGATATTTTTTACTCGCGAAACATTTAATCCCGTATACCAATAACGCCAAAACACAAGTCGCGTTTTCAGTGACATCTAGGAAAGACAACACAAATATCACCTGTTCTTTGTCTGCAGACTGGTGAGACGTCTCAACATGCTAGCCTGTGATTCGGTAATGCCTGGGTTGAGTGTTTCTCATTCGCCAAATGTCTTCCCGATAAAGTGTGTGCCAAAAGTAGAAGTATCACGAGGAATACGTATTTTAATTTTATCCTACTGCGAAATGAATCCGTGAATTTTTTACGGCACATACTTAATTGCAGTCCAATGAATGTTCGGAAATCTGAAATTTCGTAAAAAAAAAATATTAGTTTCTTGCAATGGCGATTTGCAAAACTGTGTTAAGAACACTTGAGTGACATTTATCGTGATTATATAATATTGGGTAAATTAATGTTGAAAAAAAAATCATTTGAGACAGAACACAGGATGTACTTAATAAGAGCTATCGTGAAGTGTTTACAGAGAAATTCCTCAAATAGCAGCAAGTGACATGAAAATGAATTAACAAATCATGGCATGTGTGGCTTAAGCCTTGAGGAATCAATTCTAACGGCCCCTTAACCACTTCCCCTACCCCCCTTTAACCGGGCCGGATGCTTAATCAGCGAGTGTCGGCGGTAACGCGAACTTAGCGTGTTTGCGCGTGGCTCACGTACAAACCCCCTGTTCCGCTGTTCACGCGACGCTCTAATCAGCAGTCGCATCTGCAACAACACCTCATTGGGCTGCAGATTTACCCCCTCTCCACCCTCCACACACCCTCCAATCCCCGCGGCTAATTTACCTGGCATTGTCGCGACCACGCCTTTTTCCTCTCGGGGAAACGGAACAACGAGCATTATCGCGCCTTGCGCTTTAGAATAACAACCCTCCCTCACCCCCTTCCCCAGCAAACAACCGATTTGCTTCGCTCTACACGCGCTGCTGTGTTGGACGTTGATGATAAGCGCACAAGCGTATAGTTCCGTCATTGCCTTACGCCCTATCAGTAGGGCCATGCAGATTTCGCGAAAAGATTTTGAGACTAGCTGAAAGTTAAAACACTGTATTATCGTCTGCGTTTCGTGATTGGGTGGGTTTCTCCCAAATACATATCGATTGTAACAACACCAATCACAGTAATTCAGTGCGGAAGCAAACGCGTCTTGAATGGCTCGGCCAAATAAGACAACGGCTTCTCTCGCAGACGGCCGCCAATCACAAGGAAGAAACCACAGGTGGTGGTATACCTTGTTGCAGTCTAATAGGTGTGCATATCTTTTCGCGAAAAATGCCTGCCACGGCTTCACGCAACTTAGCGCACCACGAAACCAAGTTTGAACACATACTACGGTCAAAATCATTACGGGGATCATATACATATATATATATATATGCATAAACCTTAGTTTGTAGGTACCTGAGTATGATCTTAAAAAAATAAACTTAAATATTTTTATTTGCTGTTTATACTATATCATAGGAATATGCCATTGTATCTACTAAGATCAATTCGAGTGTCCCTGATACATCGGTAATGACGATTTAGGGTCACTAATTTTTTTAAGGAATGAAACTGAAATAATCATGAAAAAATTATAAATATTTGTTTTGTACATTCACATGAGAGCCACTGTATCGCTACAAACAAAATGTTCGCAGTAATAAATGTTTCGGATTTTCTTGCCCGGGTGTCCCCAGTACCTATAACAGTTAAAAGTTGTTTGCAAACCATTCCCTGAATAGCATTATAGTATTAACTGCACACATCAATCAGCATAACAAAACAAATTAACGTTCAATTGTTTAACGTTCGATTATCTTTCCCATAGTTTAAAAAATGTATGCTAGTATAAAAAAATCATTAAAAATGTGTCAATTGCCTTAATCCCGGCAAAATAAATTCCTTATTTTTTTTATAAATACGTAATTTATATATACAAAACTACAGAGATGTGTTGTACAAATTTACAATATTTTTTTCTTGCAGTACTACGAACTATTTACTAGCAATAAATTTTTATTAAGTACAACATTTATATTCTGTGTAGTTACAATATGATATACTGACAGATACAGAATGATATGGTCGTTATTGACACGAGACGGGATATGATCGTTATTAGTAGGACGGCACACGAAACAGCCACGAACACTGTAGCAACAGTACTGTAGTAACGGCCAATTAGTCCAGACAAAATAGACGAAAAAAGATGCTGAGTTTGCATTGATTCCCAATAAGTTGGATTTTTTTCACAGGTCTTGAATACGTCATTACAAATGATGTCAAAAGTCCCCATCGATGATCGATCCCACTTGTGCGTTGTTTTTTTTTTCGAGGTCAAAGATCACCAATTTATGTTTTTTTTTACGTATATCTCTGTAACGATAAGAGCTACCGTAAACATGGACCAGACAAAGTTAGTATATCGTGAAATTCTCTACAAAAAAGGTATGAATACGTTTTCCTTTACGAACCACCATTCTCGAGTTATTGGGAATCAATGCAAACTCGAATGTCTATTTTGTCTGGACTACAATACCGTGGCACACTTGCGCGGCACGGACTTACTGAGATGGTCAATGAGCTGTTGGGGGGATAAGTATCCACCTTGCCATAAGGGCATATTCCCCAACTTCCCACGAGTTCTGGGAGGTGCTGGTGTAGCTCCAATGCGCGCACCGCGGCCGCTACAAGTTCTCTGCACCGTCCGCAACCTATTTTCTCCGTCATTTTCTTTTCAGAAACAACCTGGGCCCAACTTATCTAGTTTTAGTCTAGAATAGAAGGTGAGGGGAGTTAGTCATGGCCCAACCCCTTCCTAGCACATGATGCATGCCACCTCTCCTGCCTTGCTTGAAACCTGCATGCTTAGGGCGTATAGGCCTGGGCCTGAGACGCAATTAAAGTCTCTCTCCGTAATCCAGACCCTTCCCAAATACACTTAGTTTTTAGTTGGGTTAGGAAAAAAAAAACAATGAAAACGTTGCATTGAAATTCGGCCTCGAAAAGTTTTACTCCCATCGCATTTTCATTTGTTAGAGAAGCACTAGACATCACTGTTTCCAGACCATGCCAGAAAATGTAAGGCCTCAACTTTTGGTGTATTTTATTGGTATGGGAACGAAATATGGACACTTAACATTAGTAATAATGGCAAACTGAATGTACACGCATACTTTTCTATGCTTCATTTACGACAGTAGGAACTACATACTTAGGTACTAATATAACTTTCTTTGCTGTTACTGGAAAAATAACTAGAATTATACCTATGTGTCGAAGAAGATGAAACATTGAGGACTACAAACTATACTTAAATTATATGTATCGTATAACATTTTTGTAATGTAATTTGGCTCTTGGTTATTTGAACTTTCGGTTGGAATCACAATTTTTCACATGAAAAAAACGGCGTAAGGAGTTTATTTTGAACTCGAACAGTTTTTTTTGCATGATAACGTCTTATGAATCGATGAACGCCGGCTGAACGCACAAAAAATTGTCACGTTCCGCCTGAGCCGAGAGCGCAAGAATCGGCCAACCACCGTGCGAGAAAATCTTCTATAATATCAAACAGGTTAAGGCGGGCTTTTTTTAACTAATTGTTCGTGATCATATTTAAACAAATTATTTAAATTAAATTTGCAAAAAAACTGTAAATAATACTATTTGAAAATTAAAAAGTATGCAATATTTCATCAATGTTTTCTTATGACGTTATCACGTAAAATTATCGTCCGTAAACCGACTTTACAGACAACCCCCTTTTTGACGTGACAACGTCTAATAAATCGATGAATGCCGGCTGCACGCACGAAAAAGTGTCCCCTAACGCACATTGTCCCGTTACGCTGTCTCCCCTTACGCTCATTGTACGCTTGCGCCGCATCTAACTCTCTTCCACTCGATTGGAACAACCATCGATTTGACTTTTTCGAGGCACATTAAACTTGAAACACTCCCATTCGTTTCTTACTTTTCCCATCATCGTCCTATCCTTAACAGAATAACACAGATTGGAAGAAGTTAAAGAGCATACATGTATAAAAGTTATAGTTAAAATAATCTGTTCGTTAAAGTAATAAACATCTCTGAATTAACGAGTGCAAATAAAAGTAAATTTATCAATTAAATTGTAGATTTCATTTCACTCCTTCTTTGTATCCATACAAATCAGTGATAATTCAATTTTATTCATAAAAGTATGCAATCATTTCATCGATGTTTTGTTATGACGTTGTCACGTTAAACTATCGTCCGTAAACCGACTTTACAGACAACCCCCATTTTTTTTTCTTTCAGGCGGGGGTCGCGTCCCGCGCCGGTCTCCCCGCCTCGACGCGGCGAGACGCCAACAGACGCCCCGACAGCCGCGTACCCGCGCAATCAAGCCGGTTAAGTGGGAAGCCGTGTCGGCGCACAAAACCGCAATCACGCCACGAGGGGGTTTGTTGGTGGAGAAGGAGCCACAAGAGAGAGAGAGAGGGGGGTGAAAAGGTGCGGGAGAGGGATAGGGGGAAATTGAAACCAGAAAATTAACGCAGCCCGCAGTTTAATCACGTGCGCGCGCGCCATCTGCTTGTTTCAGCCGTCGGCTTCCGCACACACGTCCGTGGGGAAAATCACAAAACAGTTGCGCCCGTCCGGGCGATAGCTCTGGGTCGGACGTCAACCACCGTGCACTAGGCACGGACATTGCGAGGATTATTGTAAAACCAGACATCACCTACAGCATGTGGCAAACACATTCAATAGAATTCACTCGAAACAAAATTCACAGAAACAACATTCGTCAGTGCAAGGAATAATTTGGAATGCATATTTATATGAAAAAAATTGGTTGTATGTAAAGTCGGTTTACGGACGATAGTTTAACGTGACTACGTCATAACAAAACATTGATGAAATGATTGCATACTTATATAAATAAAACTGAATCATTTTTATTGAATTATCACTTTTTGTATGGATACAAAGAAGGAGTGAAATGAAATCTACAATTTAATTGATAAATTCAAATATGTTTATTACTTTAACGAAGAGATTATTTTAACTAGGTATAACTTTTATACATGTTTGCTATTTAACTTCTTCCAATCTGTGTTATTATATTAAGGATAGGGCGATGATAGGAAAAGTAGGAAACGAATGGGAGTGTTTCAAGTTTAATGTGCCTCGAAAAAGTCAAATCGATGGTTGTTCCAATCGAGTGGAAGAAAGATAGATGCGACGCAAGCGTACAATGAGCGTAACAGGAAAATAAGCTTAACGGGACATTTTTTTCGTGCTTGCAGCCGGCGTTCATCGATTTATTTGACGTTGTCACGTCAAAAAGAGTAATCAATATCATATGGTCACGTGAATAAAGAAATGATATTCCTCGCTACATGGCCCACTCCCGCGGAACTGCGCACACATCACGAAAATACGTCACTGCGCTGGTTTTAAGGGGCCCGCCTATAGTGAAGGGTGTGTTTTGTGTCAGTCAAGCGGGATGATAAGTGCGACGCTCGCTGGTGCTTCTGGCGCGGTGTCGTCTCTAAGAGCAAAGCCCTGAAACTGGCTCGCAGTCTTCTCTGCCTTGCATTGGGCAAATTATGGGATCTTTAGCGGTAAACGTGACATTACATGGCGGATAAATGAAAAGAATCTGTACCGTGTGTTTTCGTGCCTAAAAATTGTTCTGAAAATACACGTCTTAGTAACTTATCACACCCACCCTCAGCGTATTCTTACATGCTTTTCGAAAATAGACACCACTCGGGATTGTCTCGAGCAGTTTTCGAATCAAGTAGTTATTTTCTTAATCTCTACGCACCTTATGCGAGCCCAGGTAGGCGGCGCCATTAAGCTAGTTGTCGTAGGAGAATGAAACCCTCAGGAATGAAATAAAATGGGGTGTGGCTGTGTCATGGACACGGCCGTTTGTGTACGTCAATACGTGCACATAAAAGTAATATTTTTTATTTTTTTTTAACACCATATATATTCACTGTAACTATTTTACACTAATGTTTTATACATGCAATCGATAGATTTTGACGAGAGCTGACGATCGAAACTCAAACGAACGATCGTAGCTTCTCCGAGTCAAACGTTATACTAAATGGAAATCTCGAAACGCAGAAAAATGACCTCAAAATGGCGGCGCTTCCCCCTCCACCGCGCGCGATGCGTCAGAATCCGCACTTAGCGTAACGAATTCTTTGATCCTTTAGCTATCCAGTGGTGTAATTAAATTTCGGATGGAGATGATAAATATGTAGCTGCAACACCAAACTGTATCCACCGATTTTGTTATAATTCGTTTTTTTTGGATTGCCTGCCACTATGGAAGCAATTTTAAAAAGTATTCACGTCAAAAAAAAATCGTGTTTCCGACGACGGGAGCAGTTTTGTCAGTTCCCGAATCGTTCGCAACAGTTCCGTCGAGGAAACGTTCCGTGTTCGTCCGTGCTGTCGTGGTTGTGTCGATTGCTTGTTTGTTTGATTGCTTGTTTCGTTTGATCTCCGGATTCGTCTGTGCGACGCTGCACTGTGAACTTCATAGATGCTTATAAATTTGTACATTTACATGAAAACAACTGCATCACTACAAAAAAAGTTTTCGCTGTGAAACTGGGGTTCTGATTCTCGCACGGGCATTTAGGCTTTGTGTTGACCCAGTACCTTCAATTGATAAATTTATTTGTGAACCGTGATCATGAATAGCTTCCCTAGTATTAACTGCACATATGCATGAGTAGTAAAATGGTTAAATATAATTTATCTTTTCTGTGGATTAAAAAAAAAATGATTTCATGAAACATCAATTAAAATATGAAATTATGCACCAATTTTCGTAAAAAATAATTAGTATTATCTCGAAAAAATGTATTTCATATATGCAAAAATAACCACAGCCATTTGTTGTACACAGATACAATATCTTTCTTATAGTATTAAAAACTATTTCTTGGCAACTGGTTTCGAAAGGAATCGTTTTTAAAAGTACAGAATTTTTTTATGTGTATGTTGGCAACATTTGTTTCCCCCCCCCCCCCCTGTATTTATTGTTCATGGTTACATTTGTCTCGTTTTTGTTACCTTACTGTGTTCTGTGTTGTATTTTATTTCTTATTAAATTTCTTACACCGAATTATCTGTGTTGTATTTACCTGTGCACGTGACACTTCACGTCAGCAAATATTGGCTTTTTTATGTATTCATATTTGTGATTCATTTCTATGACAACATTATGTTCAATCAATTTTTCCCAATTGCATAAATAATTCAAAGAATGTATTAGATTTTTGTACCGAACTTCTGGCGGCTATTTCTTGCCAATAGAATGATCAAAAAGGTCTGTCGGCTCACGTTTATAACTCTTACTCATAAAATGGACGAAAAAAAACAATTATAAACTTTGAATTGCAGCAAAAGGTCTGCAAGAGACTAGATTTGTGTTCAACCAACAGCTCTGAGATAAGAAAAGACGTAAGATAAGAATAATTGGCCTACATTTATTGCCAAGAGAAAAAAATTAATTAAATAATGCTGGACAAGTTGTGAAATACAATATTATCAAATACCAAGCGAAACGCAAGTCTTCTACAACTGTTTATTTAAGGACTGCTTGACATTTCAGGCGCAACTAAGTTTTTAGAGTATTTAGATAACCACGACAGTGAGCTGTAAGTGTTCTTATAAACTAATTTTGACCAACTATAAAATTGAGATTTTGCAGTACGCATCGCCGAATGTTTCTTTACAGTACTTTAACATAATGGAGTATCTTCCTATTTTGGCGAGAGTGATTTTTTATTTGCTCACAGCGGGTATTTTTATACGCGTAGCCAATCGCATTTTTCAACTTTTCCATCTGCGTCACTTGTTAAGTGAGAGTGCTTGAACCTCATGCATAACGCAGTGACCAACTCAAGCTATGAGCCTACCGCACAGCAATTTTCTTATAAAGGAAAACAGCACTTCAAACTACGAAATAAGCCTGGCGCACGCAACAAATTATGTTTATGATTCATCTGGTAAGTTTCCCCAATCGAAATTGGAATGTGCTTTACGGCCTCTTGAACTCTACTCCCCCATTTCGGAACAACGCAGAATTTTGGATATTCCCAACACCGTAGACACACGCCGTTCCCTACGCTTCAAAATTAATTTTGAATATGCTGGCATTTCGTACCCTTTCCCGTAAAGATAGGCCCGCTAGTTAAAAAATTTAAACTTTTATAGGAGAGTACAATTAAATAACCTAACTTCTCACTCCCATTCGCTTTCTCTAACGCTTTGAACGGGAAACCCTGCCCGTGAAGTACATAGCTTACGCCTCTCTCCATTATTCTCCCATCTCTAATGCGCCCTTTTCATCCGAGTTAATTACGGGTAAAAAAGAAGCCCCTGTAAGCAATTTACTTTAGCGACGAAGCTCATTACTCGCTTTCATTTTTTAACAATGAGGGAACCCCGCTTCTGATGAATTTTGCTACCAAAAAAAAAAAAAAAAAAAACAGGGCTTTGAACACTTGAAAATCTACTTGAAAACACTCCCATCACAAATTTCGTAAATAAACTGGAAAGTGTTGATAAGTCCAGCATCTTGGTGTTTGGAAGAAGTCAAAAAGTGCAGAGCATATTTATTATGGATGGCTTCGACACTAACGTATTTGGCAATTACATTTTCGTCGATTTTCTATAATAAAAAAAATTATTTAGTACACAATGTTAATTGTATGATCATAAATAAATCTCTACAGACCAAGCATAAAATTATCATAAAATTGAATATGATTATTTCTATAGCATAATGCATGTATGTCTGGCTTAATTCGGTATAAATAGTATTCTAATATGCTAGGAGATAATTTGAAACATTTTTGAGGACGTACGTAATTGATGGTTTACACAGCATGTCATAGAGAAACCACAATAACGGACAAAAGAGATGAATGCAGAAATAAAAACCAAAATCAGCTGATGTCAAATGTTAAATATAAAGACTGCACAGTCAGAAAAAAATGTTATATATCATTCTTCCCCAAAGTGAGATAATTATTCAAAGAACCTGTTAAAAGATAGTTACTGGTTAAATAAGATATATTTAACAGTTATTTTTATTCTTTATTATATAGCCTAAAGTTAATAAAGTTCTTTTCCAAAGTAATGTTATTATAATACAAAAATTGTTTTAATATTTGTGCCAAAACAAAAACAGTTCACCTGCAGCTGAGGGGATACGAAGACACAAAATGCAAAATGAACAAAATGATAATTTAATAAGTATTCGTGCAATCATAAAAAATAAAAGGAAAAATATATGCAATCCTAGAATGAAAAAAAAATGCATGGAATCGTGATAATCTAGATTTTGAATTAACCAAATTTATGTAGCCTTTGTCGTAAAACTCTTTGGTTTTAAGATATATTCCCTAAATGATTTTAATTTAGGGTTTCAGACAACCCTTGAATCTCAAGTTATTCAAGATTTATTGATTTACGAATGCCATCCTAAAATTAAAGGGTTTTACGTCAAAATATACATTCAGATGGTTAATTAAAAACAGTATACGACTCGATTTTATGTCAATTCGTACTGGAACTATATGGCAACTAAGATTTTTAAAACCATTAATTAATACATATTTAAATTTAAAAAATCGTTCATACACTATCAAACCATAGTTGTATTATTGCTGCAATTAAAATGACAAAATTATAGAACCAAAATTATTTAGAAAACAACCCCTTAAACGGTTAATTAAACTAAAAATATCTACATAAATTTTCACGGAAAGTAAACTTGCTTGAAGACTTCCAGTATAGCTTATAGATTATTTGGTTAAAAACAACATGAAATTTTTAATGTAAAAACCACTTTACATGGTGAGTAACGTGGTAAACATCCATTTAAAGCGCAAAATCATACAGGAATTTATAGCCCTTTGGATTATGATGAATAAAACTGTCAGCCAATATAATTTTGTTTTTCATACAAAGTAGAGAAAAAAAATTTTTTTTTTACTTTCGTAAGAAGACACACACAATTACTGATGTGTAACATCTAAGCTCTGCGTACACAACATTTGGTGGAAAATGCAACGAAAGTAATGCGACAGAAATGTGTAACATTGGTGTATTACTGATTTGTCGAAACAAAGTTCTCAATGACAAAGGGAAACGTTATCGTATTAAATGTTTAGTGAATTTGAACGAGATGGGCAGATGGGCAGTCCAAAGCAAGGATAAAATTTTTTTTTCAAGCCTTTTTCACTTTTATCGGAGTGGTTTCATATTACTTTAAAATTTCTGTCAGCAAATGGAATGATTCAATAGTCGACGTAGCTGCTCCTCCGGCAGTGAATTCTAGCGGCGGGTGCGGTAACTACGCGTGATTCGCGTCCAGAATTGTAGTTGAAACCACAATTAGCGTTTATTTATCACGCTCAATATTATTATAAAGAAATTTACGTTAAATTTCGTGTCAGATTTTTGTACTATAAGTGTATTTTCGACATGAGAACACACGAATTTGCCCGTTACAGAGTTAGAATGTTACAGATCCCTGGCAATTACTGAAACACTCTCTCACATTAATTTTAAAACCCCACATAGGTACTTGATTATGTACTTCTCAAATCAAAATCCAGACGTACGCACGTGTAAATGACCCAACCAAACTACAGTAAACTCGTGGAATAATAGTGTTTCAGTGTTAGGAAGACTGCAGGTCGCCGCTCTACCTTCTGGCTCTGGGGTAGAGCGTCTGACTTGTGACTTGTGTAGGACCCGGGTTCGCGGCTCGGCTCCTCCAAGGCGGGTTGTCTCAAGACAGATGGTGGCATTTGTCTGATAGGAATACAATCCCTTGCAACAAGTCAGGCTACCCAAGAGACGGTGGGTGGGAACAGAAAACCTTTTAGGATGGCTTCCAAATGGGGAGCCCGTTTCTTTACCAGGGCTCAACATGCGGAGGCCATCCGGGAGTTTTGCAAAAATTTTGTTAGTTTTGTATAAGATAACTGTACCATTAAATGCAGATGAAAAGAAAATATGCGTATACTTATCATGTACGATACTTTTTTAAAATTCTACGTTAATTTTTGTATTATAAATGTATTTGAAACATGAGGCTTTTTTCGTTACCGATGCTAGATGCTAGATGCTAGATGCTAGATGCTAGATGTTACACATCTCTGGCGAGTACTGAAAGACGCGCACTAAATGTATTTTTTAATAATATTTCATTTGTTCCTTTGAGTTATTTACTGTAAAATATATTTCTTAAACTTCTTAAATGTATTTACTATAACTTGAAATAAATGAATAACGATTAGTCATTTACATACAGAGTTGAACGTTAACCATTAGAAAATTGTAACATATCTAAAAAAAAGTAAACGTAAAAAAAAAGGCAAACGAGACGTATGGTACTCAAGTCAGAGCATTTAATTCCCACAAGATTGTCACACTGCAGAATATCCTTTAGTACTTATCAAGCCAAATAATTCCGTAACTTTACTTTGCACTAAACACGTGCCACCAATTAAGGAAAGCGTAAATTATCAATTTTTGTTTAATGTTTGAAAAAAAATCTCGCATTAAGCCTGGTTCAAAAAAAAATTCGAACAGCCGCTAAGATTTTATCTTTGAAAGATTTATGCAATGGGAGTGCATGACTTGATGTAATCTTTTGTCCAAAAGATTACATCAAGTTATGCACTCCCATTGCACAAATCTTTCAAAGATAATATAAATAAGGTATGGACCCGGTATGCATATTTCTCTAAATGTCCAAAAGATTACATCAAGTCAGCCGCTAAGATTACTCAATATGGAACTTTAAAAAATAAAGTAATCAGTTTTACGAAATCACCCAGCATAACAAATATTCTTCGTAAATTACGCTTATTGGGTTACCAAAACTATTGTAATGAATGTGCTGAACAAAAAAAAATTTAGTATATGCGAGGAGAATTCCTAGTATAAATTCTCGCCCATAACTTTATATGGTCTTCTTTAATGAGTTTTAGAGGAAGAGGGAGGAAGGAGTGGGAATGCAAGGTGCAGATTTTAATTCCGCATCACACTTTCAGAACTGGCTGTTTAAATATGATATTGCTTGCGAGTGTGACCCCCAGGAATGCTCCAGCGCCGGCTACGATGATAATTAAGCCTCACGCCGCTACTTTCGGAGAAGATAAAAGACTCGGGCGGGTATATATAACATCGCGGGGACGCATTCCACATTTCTGCCATCAGCGGCGTCGAGGTTTTTGTTTTACGGCCAAGATGGTCGCTCAGGGCATGGCATGGAGAAGGAGGGGGGGGAGTAACTTTTTCCCGTCCCTCATTCCTGTGAACCCCGCTTCCCTACTACCCCCCTTTTTTGCAAAGCCTCTCCTGCACAAAGTTTCCCCCGGTAACCCATTTACACTTTCGGAACTTTCCTTGCCAGGGATTTACTGTTTTTAAAAGGCGGGTCGGTGCGTTATACTCCCCTAAATATACACACGCCTCTCACGTTTTCCAATTTTTTTTTCAAGACTAGAGTTTTTTTTAAGTAGCGGATTATCTGCTCCGGGGGAGGGGGGATGCGGTTTAAAAAAAGACAAATTTTGAGCGAAATTGCAAGTTTTCAGGAAATCATGTGGAGTTAACAGCTATTTGATCAAAAATTATTTGTCACAGAAACAAAAATCCGCAACTAAAACTAAGTAAAATTTTTCATTTACCTGTTTCTCGTCACACACCTACGAGATAAACAGACCCTCAGAAGAAAAAAAAAAGCATTCAAGAAAATTGCACTTTCAATGAGACGTTAAGACTCAGGAGAAAAATGTTGATGGAAAACAAGGGGGAGGGGGGGAATTATTATAGTAATCCACCTACTCTATTATCAGTTATGTAGGTCATTAACCGATTAACAGATCCAAATTCGTCGTTTTGTCGCGCGTGTATATAGATTATTCAATCATTAGTAGGTACATAATATTTAAAATAGTATACATAATCGTGGTTAAATAATGGTATCATTTAATAAGGATAGCCGGCTTCCGCAGCCATTGTCTGAAGTGGCTTGGCTCGTGAGTTCTAGCCTCATCGAAGGCGAAGATTGCAACGACGTTTCGATCTACCTTCAAGATGGCGAATGCAAGGTCGACCGAAACGTCGGTGGAATCGTCGCCTCCGACGCAGCTAGAAACCACAAGCCAAGCAACTTCAACGGTGTATAGAGTTAGTCCCAGCACCGAAGATTGGTCCGAGCCTTGATCCAAGCATGAACCAGGCGTGTGTGTCCGTTCTCGACCTCCAACAGCATTGGCACGACCACGGCATTTTTCAGACCTCAAACGACGAGCGCCAGCTTCGTTAAGGCAGTGGTCAACGTCACCAACTCTCAATCTTTGCAGGTGGTTCGAATCGCATTTCGAGAAAAAAAAACCTGTTTCAAATATATCAATAACTCGTCTGTTAATGTGCCTTTTAAAATAAGGAATAAAAATTGTTTTCGTTAACTAATGGATGAAAATAATCCTATTTATAACATATTTATCAAAATAAAATATTAGATTTAAAAACTATAAAAAACATGAATTAATAATTAAGAATAATTAATAAATATCTACGGGTTTAGGGAGGATGGCCAAACAAATAAAAAAAACCGTCTCGTAACTTCGAAGTTGTTTTGGAGGAAGATTGAACAGACAAATTTTACGTTTAAAATTTAAATTGAAGCTAACTTCATAACTACCTAAATATCAAAATTAATTTTGCAAATCGATTTTATTCATTCTAGGAAAAAAAAATAAGCATTCTTTTGAGAAATATGAACATTTTGTATTTTCATTAGGGCCTACATGTTTTTAAATCAACTTAAACCGCACAAGTTCTCCGGCAGGTTCACTCGCTGGGGAACAAGCCAAAAGATAGAGTCTTGCAGAAAGCCATGTCTCTCTCTCTCTCTCTCTCCCCTCGCACACAAGGCTGCTGCTACGCCTCGATCTCTCGTCGGAGCGCGCGCTAATTCAAGGCGACAGACAGTATCCTGCCCTTCCAACTCCCCCTTCACACTCTCTCCCGCGGGTGATTCCGACAACCCGGAGTGACAGCGGCGACGCCTTCACCGAGTCGGACACTTGACAGAACTTTATCCCCTCTCCTCGACCCCTCCGCTATCCCCTCTCCATACACCCCCTCCTCCGCTACCCCCCTCTCCCTCGGCCCAACCCATAGGCGGGCTAAGCAGGAAGCGCTCCCGGCGGCTTGTCGCAGCAACTGTCGTGGCCTGCCTTGACCCCACAGTCAACGTCATAGAGGAACTAAAGCACTAGTACAGGGTGGACACTTAATGCCAACGAATCTTCGCTTTTATTCCCCCCGTCGTAACATGGTGTTAAAAAAAATCTCTAACTTAAAAAAAAACGTTAATGCTGTTTTATTACGCTTTCAATTTACAATAAACAGGTGATGTGTGTTATAAACTATATGTCTAAATGCTATCTTTTTATGTATGTGTACTCTAAATAGTCAAAATGTGTATGAAATGGGAGTATTTTTTTTCCCGCAAGCATGTGGAGTGGCAGCCCTGCTATTTATTAATAGGGATTTGTGACATTTTATTTAGCTGATATAACGATGGGAGATTGAAGAACAGCATATAAGTGATGTTTGTTCTTCTGTCCTTGTACTTTAACGCGCACAGTACATAGCCTACCTATTCACCCATATCAGCTAATAATAATTTAAGGATTTTTTAATATATTAGAAACTAAATTAACTAGATGTAAAATACGTAATACGTACATATAAGTAAATTACAATAACTTAAAAACTTTTTTTTAATGTTTCGATATAGCTAGCTATAAATTATTAGAAAAACTGGCTCACCACAAAGTGTCCAACTACTGGTTTAGGTCTAGGTGCCTGAAACTACGAAGCTCTAATCTGAAGTTAGTTAAAATGCCATTTGCATCCTCAAAATAATTCAAGACCCGTATTATTTAAACGTTTGGTTTGTTTTCGAGCGAAAATAATTGTTTCCTCATAACCCCAAACAAATAGTACTTTTGTATCTTTAAATGTTTAATGGTTATAATGCTGTTCAATTTTAATGTATCAAATTAATCACCTTTATTGTGAAAAAAAAAAATTATAAAAATATTCGAAAGGGTGGTCACACTTTTACACTTGATTTTGTATTTGTGGAAAATGTTTATCGTTTTATAGTCCTACACACGTGTATTACTTTATGTAGTTTCTGTTTGCTGGATAACTTGGAAAATATAATTTTATTCGTTTCAAAAATCGTCAATGGGCCGGAAACCATGTTGGGAGCGAGTTGAGAACAAAAACGTCCCCGAAACGAGAAACCATTGAGAAAATGATTAGCCTAAGTCAGAAAAAATCAACAAAGATGTCGCCCTGAATATCCATTAAATTTATTTTTAGCAATTATATATAAAACATACCATGAAACACTAAACACTAAACCTGATTTACGACAAAGAATTTCATTAAAATACTGCCCATATCGTTAAAATTCATTCAACAGTTCATACTATAAAGTTTCCCTTTGGCTTTGTAACTTTGGTTCACGCCATCCGCCACAGACGGCAGCACACGTGGTTGTTACACATGTCCGTTGCATGCGACTTCCGTCTCTTTTATGAAAATACTCCCACCAAATACCGTATACCGAGAGCAGACCCCCCACATCATTCTGTGGGCCCCGTTGCTAGAAGTTTTGATGGCCCCCCCCACCCCCTTTTTATCAGAGATAAAAAAATGTTTTTTTTTTCCTTTATGTATATTGTTTTAGTTATATATATATATATATTTTCAACCTTTTCACAATTATTTTTAAAACACATTAAAACTAGTTTTAAGTCAGTGTTTCGATTGTCAACGTAAATTTATTTTGAATAATGGCAAATAAATGAGTGTAAGTGTTCTGCACTGTAAATATGGTGTCACGTCAATTGGTGGTGGTTTTGTTACTCACAGTAGTAGATTCAGTAACGTTCTGTACGCACAGCCTATTCCGAATAATATTACTCTGGTGTAACATTTCATCGGTAACTAAAAATAGACCTTACTGTTTAATTGTTTTCTATGATTTATTTAAAATTGTCTACTTTTTGGTTTTAAGTTCTTTTTTCTTTCCTTCGCAGGCCCCCTAGACCCATGAGACCCGTTGCCATAGCAACGGTAGCACCGGCCATGTGGGGGCCCTGACCGAGAGCTAAGACGTTACACATCAAAATACGTCAGTCTCACGCATGACACAAAAACCCAGTGTGGCGCGATTACACCAGCTGTCCTCGCGCGAGATAAACTTCCACGAGCGGTGGCCAGAAACGTCTCTTAAAGCAAGTTTCTGCAATTATTATTAAATTTGAATTCAGCCAGATAGTAGGTATAGTCTCAATTATGAAATTTACAGAAGACGCAAAAGCGTTTGCAAGATGCTCTTTACTAAGTGGTTAGTCCACCGAACGAACAATTTGAATTTTTTTTCCCCGTTAAAATCGGATAATAAGTACGGATTTTCAAGATGACGGACAGTTTTCAAAATGACAGAAGTGCTTATTATTAAAATTTTATTAAGTGATTATTTTATTCATTTTACAATTTCCCTTAATATTTTATGAAAATTACGGATTTTCAAGATGGCGGTCGTAACGAAAATTGCAACGATGACATAATAATTCAAAATGACGGTAATTTCTAGAATCCAAGATGGCGGGTCCAATATGGCGGATCCAAAATGACGGCCGTGGTCAAGGTCCAAGTGATCCAAGGTGGCAGCCGTGATGACATATCCAAGAGGGCGACCGTAAAGAAAACTGCAACGTTTGTTGACACTTCAAACATAATCGTATCTCTATTCCCATCGCTATAGGGGTCCAAAATCACCGGGCGTTACCTTACAAATGGAATAATGAATATATATTCCCTAAGAGAGTAATGATATTGAATGAAAGGTACCCTATAATAATACCTACATATTACTTTATTTAAACGTGTGAAGTAATATTTTGGCTTTAGTATGTAATAATTCGGTAATCACAAACTTCAATAATTTTAAATTATGCATTTTTCATAGCGAAACACTCTAGTGGGAAGTCAATATATATATATTTAAATGTACTTCTTATATAGCGAACTGGTAAATAAATGTTTCACGGCACGTAATGTTTTCAGTAGCGTCGCTTGTACGTTAAGTGCCGTGTTTATGTACAATTAAGACAGCTGATACAGCTGTCAACCTAGCGCTTGTGTTCGCAATCGCTTAGCATGTATACCACCAGCGTTACGTTGGGTAAACAACAGGTGTTTACGTTCGCAGCAGCTACGTAGCACACGCAAGCAAGTGCATCAACGTGCATTGCGTAAGCGTGCGCGCGTTTTAACTGAAGCTCACACGTCACGTCCGGTTGCTTTTATCTTTAAAGGCACTGAGCCATAGGGCGGGGTGTTTCAAGTCCAATGTTCGCGCTTTTCCGATATTATCTTTGAAAGATTTGTGCAATGGGAGTGCATGACTTGATGTAAGCTTTTTGACATACGCCATTGCTAAAGCACATGTATGTCTGTAGAAGAAAACTACAAAAAACACAAAAGACAAAAACACAAATTAAGCAAAAAATTGCTGTTGTCAACAGGATATAAACACCACATAATATTCCATAACAGGAATATGGATAATTTATGAGCTTGAAGTCGGAGGCCCTTGTAATGATTTAAGTCCACTCGCCTTGAACTAATAAAAATTTGGTTTGTAACCGTGCCGCATGCAACTTTGCTTTATAAGTTATACGTTTGATCAATCAAAACAGTAATAATAATCATTGCTTTTTTATTTTAAACTTAAAACTAAATAAAATAACTTTTTTGGACAGATTTTCATTTCCTCCTTACATCTCAGTGAGCTTTTATTTTTATTTGAGCAAGCACTGAAAGAACTGAAATCAGAAACCACGCGCGACATGTAAAACCTACGAAACAACTGTTTATGAATGTTTTCTTAGTTGTGTCGTCCAGAATTTTGTGTAGGTTTTGTGTACATTTTTAAATTCTGTGATCATTTGCTATCTCTTCAATGAGTCATCCTGAGTTTACACACAAACACACAACCAAAAACACACTCAACCGAAAACACACACAACCAAAACCATAAACATCCAAAAACACACGCATACACCTCTAGTTCGTCATGTTGGTTTTCTTTACATTTCGTATTTTTCTTCTTTTTCTGAAGTCTTGATTTCTACCGTGGAATCTAGTTCGGGTTTATTTTAACTTTCGATAGAACGAATATCAGTTTGTTTACTGTATTTTACTGTTGTTTTTATAGTCTTACATATTTTTTGTAACTTACACATTTTTTTCAATGACGTCCGTCCGTAATAGTTCTCTGACGTGGATCTCGGTTATCACATTTTTCAATACAACAACACAAGAAAACGAAAACATGTTTAGTACCTAGATTAAAACATAGTTACAATTACAAATTACAATTTGAATTGCATAGCTCAGATCCTTCCATAATTAGCGATTAGAATAATTCGGGTAAAAGTCGCCTGTTCATTGGTCTATGACTTGTGAGACGTCTGAACTGGGTTGTCATTCGATATTTATTTGGTCGATGGTATGTAATTAGTTGTGAGTCCTCTAACTAAACATTGAGTCAATAGCAGAGGCAACTTAAAGATGTAAGAAAATTAATTATAGTTTGTCGCGAACTTTTCCGAACCCTATCCATAATCACCGGTCACGTCTTAAAATTACCAATATAAAGCCATCACATTTAGAATATCCAGAGATTAAGCGCAGTTGAAACTCCCCATTGTGTCAAAACATATATACATTCATTAAATTTATCTTTGCTGTTTACCGTTGCTTCCAAACAGGCTTAATTTATTGCCTCGCTGTGGCTAAAGGTAACTAAAAACAAACATTTGCCAACCAGAGCAAAGAGCGAGGTACATTGTAGTAGGGCAATGCCTATATAATTTAGCTTTAGATTGATCTGTAGTGAACAAACTAATTCACAAACACCGAGTGATACATCAAAGCATAACACCCACGTCCCGAATCTTGTTGACGCATCAAACATCAAAGATAATTAATTCGCAATGCAAGCCGAATACTTCCCGTAAACTGAAACCAACAAAAGTGCCGATAATATTATGTCCGCGGGATAGCTAACTTTTTTCCAGTCACGTTCCGACCGCGTTCGGAGAGGCATGAGCTCAATAAATTCCCCCCAAAAAATTAATTACCATAACTTATATGGTGATTGAATGTCTACTTACGTACACAGAAAAAAATACTGTACTTTTACAAAAATATACACGTGGTAAACAGTTGCCAAGAAATAATTTGTAATAAAACTACAAATATATTGTAACTTTGTGCAATACATGACTGTGGTTATTTTTGAATGTATAAAATAAATTTTTGAGATAAAACGGAGTATTTCTGAGAAAATTTACGCACAGTTTTATATTTTAATTCATGTTTCATTTAGGAATAATTTCATTAAACCATTGAAAGATATTCGTATATTCCATAATTTGACTTTATTTTTTATTATGCTCATTAATGCACTTGGTTAATATTGGAAAGCTATTCAGGGAACGATTTATAAATAACTTTTACTATTCGAGGTACTGGGACAACACATAGCATAAATGACCGGGTAAGAAACCGAACCCATTTTTACGGAGAACACTATTTTTTTTGTGATACAGTTGTTTTCATGTAAAAGTACAAATTTATAAATATCTGTATTGAACATTTTTATTTCTGGTCCATTTACAAAAAAAAAAGTGTAGCGCAGTCGGATGCACGCTGGCTTTCGGAGCGAGGGGTTCTGGGTTCGAGTCCCTGATAAGGGATTGTCTGTGGATTTGTCATAACACTGTCACATGGTCAATGAAACATCAAATGAAAATCGTATTTAAAACATGTCAATAACAAGTAGAGACCGGGGAAAAAAAAAATCACGGATTCATTTCTTGAAATGCTAACATTCAAATTTGTTCTTCTTCTGCTATTGGTTCGCTGTTAATCTGGAGGACTGTTTGGCCAACCAGAGACCCTCGATAAAAGACGTGTCGAATCACAAGTTAACCAGTCGAGACGCCTTACGAGTCAGCAGCCAATCAACAGGCGACGTTTGCCCGAGTGTGCAGATGATCGTGGAGTCCATCCTGGAGGTCATTGAACCCGCGAATTCCACCAGTTCTTAATAATTAGTAGAGCCGTTTATTTTTCGCGAAAATATTTCCAGACTAGCTGAGAGTTAAGACGCAGTGGCATCGCCTGTGTTTGGTGATTGGTCGAGTTTATTTCAGATGCGTGTCTACTGTCAGCACACCAATCACAATTAATCAGTAGGGACCGGAAACATTCGCGGGTTCAATGACCTGCTGGATGAACTCCATAGTTCTACGTACACTCGGTCAGATGCCACCCACCCATTGGCTGCTGTCCTGTGAGACGTTCCAGCGTAGTAGCCTGTGATTCGATAAAGCTTTGGTCGGGTGTTTCTCATGGGCCCAGAGTCATCCAGGTGAGTTGTGAACCAATAACAGAGACAGCACTGAGGTATAACGATTTGTATTTTAGCCTATCGCGAAATGAATTCGCGAATTTTCCCGGTCTCTATTAATCAGTCTAGCCTGGTCGGTGTGTGTGTGTGTGTGTGTGTGTGTGTTAGTGTGGTGGGATGATAAGCGCGACGCTCGCTGGTGCCCGCGGTGATGAAATTTAAGGACGATGATTGACTCGGTGGTAAAAGAGAATTTTGAAGGGACGGGGGAAAAAAAAAATTGGCCAGAAAATTCGCTTTCTGCCCAGGCGATTCGAGTTCTATGTATTCCCGGCGAGTTAAAAGCCCGGATTTTCTGGCTATTTAGCAGCGCGGCGAACTTTGCCATGGGTGGGCACTCGTGTTTCCCCAGATCATTCATCCCGTCAACACCTCATCGGATCCAGCTGACCCCGATGTCGAAGAGACGTTTAAGCCCCCCCAAGTCATCCCATTCATCCATCTGTGTACTTATCTCTCGGCACAAGCAGACATCGCCGTGGTGGGTTGTAGGAAAAGGGGGGTGGGGAGGGGGGACGACTTGCGCGTCCAAGGGAAACCCCCCCAGCAGAGTTCCATTAACGTCTCCACCCGAGAAGGGAACTTAATTCAGCCAGGGGCTTCCTTCCTACCATGGGGGTTGTGTTTGCGAAGCGGTTGGTTAAGAAGAGGTGGGGGCCTGCCTCCTTCCCCCACCCTTTTCGCCTAATTCTCCCCCGCACAAACACCGCGCGCGCAGTCAGATTAATGTGTCCTGAGCCCAACCACCCCCCTCCCCCCAAACTCAAACCAGCCCCGTTGCGACCCAGGACACAGTTCTACCAACCCCGGACGAAAATTACCCACTTAACAGAAACCAGAAGACGTTATCTACCCCTGAGTGCAAAAAACTCCCAATTTATTTATTTATTTATTTATTTTTTCTTCCTTGTATTTTATTTCAACCAAAGAAATTAAGAAGAAAATTCCAATGATACTGGGAGTATATTAAAAGCAAAAGATCTGCTAACTGATTTTCGGCCCGTTATTTTTAAAATGCTGCATTGGAATATTTTTTTTTAATTCCCGAAGCTTCCTCTTTGTTTGAATTTACTTAGTGGGACTATTTTGTCCCCCTCCTCTTCTGTTTCATAATGGCGTTGTTGAAATTATTTCTAACTACAATCATAATTTTTGGGTGGATCTTTGTAGTCTTTCTGAATGGATACTGAACCAAATTGCTGTGTTTGTTCGTTTCTGTAATTTTTTTAAATTGTTATTTTACTGGAGGCGGGGGAAAAAAATTACTCTACGTCTTCGTCGTTCTGGTCAAAAACGTTCTGAGGTCCGTTCTACAACGACACGGAACCAGAGACGGATCATGTAAACGGAACATTTCACTATCGTGTCTGCTGAATTCACAATGCTCGGAAACGTGACAAATGGGAACCAATGACGTTTCATTTCAAGATTACGAAATATTAATTAAAAAAATATATACATATTATGCTTCGAAATCATAGCACAGGAAGTATCTATGTTCATGAATAATAATAATAATAATAAGACAAATTAACAATAGAACACTAGATATTATTGCAATTGAAACAACTTTTAACGTATTTAGAACATGAACAAACATGGCTACCACCACAGCAAAGTACTCGGCTTCTATTGGCCGCACGGAACGACGTAAACTGAAGAGCTCGGCATTGCCGAGCTAATCCGTAAGGGTCAGTTTTCGTTTGCGTGCAAAATGTAGAAACTCTGCACCTTGAGATGCGTCTCCGTTTACGATATCCAGTCGCAGTTTCCGTTCCATTGGAGAACGAACGGACCTTACACGGGTGTTATCTGGCTTGCGTTCGTAACCCCACTTTATAAAGGGTTTTTGGCGCGAATTAAAAAAAGGAAAGGTTTTGTATATCCTTCCCCAGGTAGCTACTATAGCCACCACGCGCTTCAACGAAAGGACAGTAACCACGTTGGTTAAGGCCCTAAGGTCTACAACCATCTCTCTCTTTCAAGGTGACTTGGGTTCAATTCCCAGTGGAGGTATATTCATTTTCCTTCCCGAGTTTCGGTTTCAAACGCCGAGTTGTTTACTAAGGAAATTTCCCTGTAATTTTTTCCAATAGCACTTTGTCAATCAATTTTTTTTCTAACCCAGGTACTTCATAAACGTTATTTCTGAGTTGTTACATGTTCACGCGACTGATTATAATAGTGCAAAATTTGGGTGAATTAAACGATATGAGTTTATATTCAATGTATATCAATTGAGAGTAGATGAGACGAAGAAAAAGAAACAGGCCAGAGAAATATCGTGGCAAAGCGTTCAAGCTATTTACCCTTTTGTAAAAAAGACAGTTCAGAAACGCAATAAGGAAACAGGAACTACTTATCAGGCCTCCGGGTACTCTTAAATGTTTTTGGCATACATACGTCTCTCAGATGTCTCAAACAGTTTACGAATCGCGTGAGGTTTTTTTATTTCCTTCTTTTCTTTCTGATGCTCCGCACATGGGGTGTGTGTGCCCGGGTGGGCACGGGCCTTCAAGAGGCGGGGTAAAACGTGGCTGACTTTGCCGCGAGCCGGTTATGCCCTTCCGATTCCTCGGTCACCCTGGTTCAACAAAAACTCTCATATTTTCGTCGCTCGTCCGTGTACGGTGATCTCGAAAGTGGCGGACAACATTTTTATCTCTAGTTCGTTCGTTTACTCGAAGCAACACGAAGTTCCCGTTTTCGTAAACCAGCAAAATGGGGCCGTCAGCGCCAACGGGAGTCTAAGCACTCTGTAAATTTTTGCACACATACACACATATATATATATATATATATATATATATATATATATGAAAACTGTATCACTACAAAATAGTGTTCGCAATAACACTTTGCTCGGATTCTTGCCCGGGAATTTACGCTTTGTATTGTTATCCCAGTACCTGCGTTGATTGAAGTTATTTGTAAACCGTTCCCTGAATAACTGTCCAGTATTACCTGCGCACATTAATAACCATAACGAAACAAAAAAAATAAAAAAATTGAATATTCGATTATCTTTTCCATGTTTTTTTTATATATCAAGAATGTTTGAATGAAACATGTAAAAAATAACCATAGTCGTGACTTTCTTGTAGTATTACAAACTATTCCTTGGTAACTGGTTTCCAAAGGAATCCTTTTTGTAAAGGTATGGACATTTTTTTTTCCCTGTGCAGAAGGAGATAGGAATCGAGGAGGAAGAAAGGTGTCCTGGCTGTGGGCTGGTTCAAAAGGGGGAAGGGGGGAGGAGGGGAACCAGGATTGATCGCCCAGCAGGATCATCCCCCAAACCTTTCTTCCCTTCCCGCCTTTTAATCCTCGCGCTCTCTGGGGGCGAGACAAAGGACACCCACCCCCCCTCCGTCCCTTCCTACCGGGTCCCCGCTACGCCAGCTGATGCATGGCTTCCACCGTTGCTGGCCGCCGGCTGATAAAGAGGGGCGAAGGCCCCTGTGGGGACTTGGCGATATTGCGGGAATGATTTCGACAAACCTCTCCCCCACCTCCCCCCTCCACCACGCGGGAATTTTCTTTTTCAACATCAGCCGCAACGTACAGTACACACACAGAGTATTCCAAAAACTCAACGTTAATTCGAGAACAGCTGATACGCCAATCAATAAAACTTCTGAATAAAAATAACCAAAATTTAAAAAAAGTCGTAATTTTTTGAGTCAAAGTTAATTTTTTCATGCGTTTTAAAATACCCCAAACAATCAAATTATTAGATACTGTTACTACAAGTATTTATTATGCAATTTGGTACCTATAAGTATAGGCCTACTGTTGATGACAATTCTAAGTAAAAAAATCACGCTATTCTTCGGCGAAAAAAAAAATTATTTGCACAACTTATATTCATTATCATTTTGCATAATAATTTCATTTTCAAGAAGTTGTCAGTGTTTTACCATTTTGAAATCTTTCTTATATGAGGCACCTATTCAAATACCCTGCTATGTTAGTAAATGCAATATTTTTTACAGCGTGAATATCAACAAATCCAATAAATTTCTTTTTGCCATGTAAGACAAGCAAAGAATTGTTATTAATACATAGTTGTGTTATTCGTACAAAATATTGTAAAACAAAATATCATAAAAAAATACTGTAGTCAAAGTATCTAATAGTTTGGTGTAGGGTAGGGGGTATTAATTTTATAATTAAAATAAATGGTTTATAATTCAAAAACTGGGACAACATTTTTAATTTTAGTTTTTTATGATTCAGAACCGTCACTTAATTGGCCTACCAACTGATTCCAGCTAGACTGTAATAATTATATTCGTTACGTGGTAATAAATAATATGGCGTTCCATTACATAGGCATTGCATGATGAGTTTTGTTATTGATTTCAGCAACCATTACATCTTATCTGTTAGTATTTAAATGTCAGAAAAATATTCACAGTTAAAATTACGTCATTGACGATCGTTAGATGTATACATCCTGTGTCTGGACAGCTCAGTGATGTAAGAAACATTTTTTATTAAAAAAATTGTTCGCAAAATTTGGGATTTAGCAAGATTACGGGTGAAGCCGATTTTTCAGTAACCAAAAATAAATTTCGCGGAGTGATTTTCCGAATATTATGAAGAGCCAGTCGCATTAATATTTCGCATAAGAAAATGTCGCATTTAGAATAAATAAATAATTTTTTTTTTTTTAGTTGTTGACATGGTTCTCAGCAAGATGTGCACACAAATTCAATATATTTTTTTAAATTCTTGAACAAAGTTTAAGTTGGGCAGTGGTCTACATAAGCATTTAATTAATTTTATTTAAATATCGAATTTTATTGTCTCGCCTAGATATAAATGTGTATTTGCGGATACTATTATGTCATTAGGTCAATGCTTCTATCAACTACCATACATACGTTTTTTTAAGCTTGGGGTTTATTGGCTGGTCTATGTGGACTGCCGCTGGTTAAGCTCTATGAATGTATGTATACATATACATACATTCATTTATCTTAACGGTCGGAAGACCGTGCCAATAACAAACAAAAAAAAAATTTGTACATTCAAACACGCAGGGGAAAGAGCGCTACACAATTCCCCGCCCGAGAATTGGCATAATTTATGAGGCTACTCGGCCCATTAAATACTGGCCACAATAACTGTCAAAAAAACCTTAAGTAGCCGCTTGGGCGGCGTCCAAAGTTCGCGGCGGTCCTGGGCGCGCTCAGATTTACAACGCCTTCTGCCCCGCGACTGGAACAAAGCCAGGCCGCACGGCGTGGGCCGACGGGCAGTTTTCAGAAGCAAAGTTCCTCGCGGAAGAACACCGTGTGTGCATTTGTCTTCCGAAAACAAGCAAAAAAATATACATATAAACAAACTTGTAAGAGCCGAATTCACGAGACAACCCACATCGAGCAATGCTGCGACTCCGTAGCTATACGCGAAGTTTGTTATTCTTCCTGGAAAACTAAAAACTAAAAAAAAAAAAAAATATTTTCAAATAAAAAAAAATGCTAATATTTGGCTAGATGATTTAACTGATGAAGAGATGGCTTTAGTATTTAAGTAAGTGTTACATATTGTTATAACTTTGTACCTGTACTTTACTTAAAATAATAATTTTTATTGAATTATATTTTCATTTATCCATGTAGTAATGTTATAATTTATACGTTTTTTGTTTATACGTTATATTTAATTTTAATAAATTGCTCTTTTTAACTTTCATCTTTATAAAACTAATGCAAGGTTCTTAGGAAGGTTATATTTTATATATTTATTTCTCAGTTATTATACATATACAAATGTTTAACATCGTCAAAATACCGCATGTAATTTGAAGTGACTAGATGAACTCACATACAAGATGCTTTCGTGAGCGCTAAATTTCCTGGTTAATAAAGTGAATATTGTTAACAAAGTGTAAAAAAAGGGGAAATAAATTATTATAATATTATTATCTGATAAAAAATGAATGCAATTGAGGGGAACAGAGAGAAAAAAACATTTTTTTAGACAATCATAAAAAATAAATAAATTAATGTATGTACTTCTCTCAGCTTAGAGAACTTTAATTCAGTTAACGAGCAACAGACGTATTCGCAACGTTAGAAATTAGAATTAATTTTACGGACCTATATACACGATGCTTTCTTCGCAGATGCGTAGGAATGAAGAAGAGTGTTTTGTTGTATATTTCACATCTATTTAAAAGATTCTGTTTGTACCCCAAGATGATTATCGATAGTACGTGTTCAAATTAAATTAACCGATCTTCGGTGAATTCACCAAGATGCCAGCGTATTCATGAAGATCTCTGGCCATAAAAATAAAATAAAATTAAAAAAAAACTGCGTTATTCGTAAATATCAGGTAAACATTTTTGTTTTATCCCCACGGCACAGATCAAAGTCGATTCACATCGTCATCCCGACGTGCATTTCCACACACGCGCCAACCAGCGCAGTGTTAAAATTGCTTCGGAAACCCGAACACACACACACACACACACACACACACCCTCTCCCTCTTCGCCAATCACACTCGAGTTAATTTGACTTCTGATTGCTGCAACAATTCGATTGCAACCCCGGTCATCACCGTCTGTGAGTCCTCCAGAATCGCCGGCGGTTCTCTCCCCCTTCTCCCTTCGCCCATTGGTTCGGAAGCCATTCGCCGCCAACTCGACGCGGGGCGGACCAACCACGGACCGTCGTCGGGCTTCATTCCGATGATTCGAACCCCCCCTCCCCTACCATCCCACCCTCCATCACGGGCTGGAACTCAAGGAGCCGTATTTCGGGTTGAACGCGCGGCTTCCAACTGTTACTTATTGGTACGGACCTGAAAATTTCGCGGTTTCGATGACATTCAGGATAGTCTACACAGTCCTTGTATACTCGGGCAAATAACGCCAGTTCCTTGGCTGCTGACTTGTGAGTTGTCTCAACTGGTTTGCCCGTGATTCGTTACTTCTTTGGTGGAGGGTTTCTCATTGGCCCAGAGTCGCCCAGACGAACAGTGAGCCAATAGCAAAATCAGCTTAAATGTATACGTGTATGAATTTCAGACTATCGCGAAATGAATCTGCGAATTTTTCCGGTCTCTACTTATTGGATGCTATCCTTAGCCAGCATGATATGATATGTAACAGGTGAAAAAAATATTTTTAATCACGATCTTCATAAAATGTGTGCGTGCTGATCCTTAGTTATGTTCTTCTAAGAGTCTTCAATTTTTTTTTTACCAGCAATGTAGAATGAAAGAGAGGAGGGATAGAGAAGTAACAAAATGATGCTGGCAGGGGGAAGATGGTAGATATTGAAGCCAACATGCATACACTGTATTATTTACAAAATTTTATAAAATTGAATTCGCAGTGATATTGGGTTGCGATTCTCACCCGGGCGTTTATTGCTTTTTATGTTGCCCCAGTACCTCCAACAGTTAAAACGTTATTTGCAAATCGTTCCCCTGAATAACTTTCCAGTAGTAGCCCATTAACTGCGCACATTAGTGAGCACAACAAAACAAATATTAGATTCTCTTTTCCGTGGTTCGAAAATAAATCATGCGCCAATTTTCGTAAGAAATACTCAGAATTAACTCGAAAAACGTATTTCATGTATGCAATCAAATTGTATTTAAGAGAAAAAAAAACACGCTTTAATTTTATGAACTAAAAAGTAAAAAAAATATTAAAATTTAAGTAATTTGTTTAACAACTGAATTAACGAATTTTTTTATTTACATAAGCTTACAATAAGAATCAAGAAATAAACAATTAAATTTAATGAAAAAAATGAAGGTGCTTTATATCAGTTGTCGATACAATTAGAAGTAGCCTAGTTTAAAATCAACTTATTTGAATACATTGTTACAAGTGAAGTTAATAAAAGCGTGTTAAAAATAATCATAGACACGAGGTATACAAAAGTCATAACATCTTCATTGTAGTATAACAAACTATTTATTGGAAACAGGTTTCCAAATGAATATTTTGTAAAAGTACATAGAATTTTTGTGTGTGTGGCGAAAATACATTACAGCAAATTTAAGATCATTTCATCAGACAATGCTTCGGTTTGGTTGTTTACAGAGTGAACAGAAACGTGGGAAGAAAACCTTTCTCGCTGCAGACTTAAAATTGTATTTATTTATTTTTAAAATATCCGAGATGAGTTTTATGAGTTAATGGTCGTAAATTTTCGAATATTTCTAAATAATATGTTATAATATATACTGCATATTTCTGAGGTAAATTTTTTTTAACAGTGTACAAAAATGCCTCCGTAGTCGCTGTAAGACAGCGGTGAACAGCCTTTTTTTTTAATAGTGACGGCTAGAGGCGTGTATTTTATTTGGAGAAATTTTTCGCAAATATTTGGGTGTTAAAACACCGTGTTTCTGGTTTGGTGGAGTTTTTTTTCTTCAGGCACACGTAAACTTTCGGCACAGCAACCACAGCAATTTCGTGCGAAAGCAAACGCTTCCCGGAATGGTCCGGCCAAATAAGGCTAGGGTTTCTCTCGCGTACGGCCACCAATTGCAAGGAATAAACCTTACTGCAATCTGATGAGTAGGAGCAGGCATTTTTCGCGAAAAAATCTGAACGCCTATTATACTGCAACTTGGTATATCCGTATCAGCTGTTTCTTCCTTGCGATTGGCGGCCGTCTGCGAGAGAAGTCATTGCTTTATTTTACCGGGGTCACTCAGGACGAGTTTGCTTCCGCACTGAATTACTGAAATTGGTTGTACTGACAGTAAACCTGCAACTGAAAGAAACTTACCCAATTAAGAAACACAGACAATGCTATAGTGTTTTAACTTTCAGCTGGACTCGGAATCTTTTCGCGAAAAGTGCATGCCCCTACGTGATGAGTAGAGACCAGAAAAATTCGCGAATTCGTTTCGCGATAGGCTAAAATACAAACAGTTATACCTCAGTGCAGCCTCTGCTATTGGCTCACAACTCACCTGGATGACTCTGGGCCAATGAGAAATGCCCGACCAAAGCTGTATCGAATCACAGGCTGCTACGTTGGGACGTCTCACAAGACAGCAGCCAATGAGTGGGTGACATTTGACCGAGTGTACGTAGAACTATGGAGTTCATCCTACAGGTCATTGAACCCGCGAATTTTTCCGGTCCCCAGTGAATAGCTGTCAGATTGTTTTGCCCACACTTATACCGTTTTGATACTGGCTACTACGGTAATTAGTAGGGCCATGAATATTTCGCGATTTCCGAGACTAATTAAAAGTTAAAACACTGTAGCATCGTCTGTGTTTCGTGATTGGGTGAGTTTCTTTCAGGTACATGACGATTGTTAAAACACCAATCAGAGTAATTCATTGCGGAACCAAATGCGTCCCGAGTGTGGCTCAGCCAAATAAAGCTACTACTTCTCTCGCAGACGGACGCCAATAACAAGGAAGAAACCGCTGGTGCGCGTATACCTTGTTGCAGTATAGTGTGCGTTCAGATTTATTCGCGATAAATGCCTGCCCCTAGTAATTAGCGTGTAAGAAAATGCACTGCACAGCGCGGGTCAAACTTGAACACTCATTAAAACTGTAATATTATATTGTACCTTGAATGAAACGAATACGGCAGAGCAGCAAAATGTGCGAGTTTAAAACAATTACGTTATCGCTTTTTTCCCCCTTTAATACATGTGAGTGAATTAAAATTGTTCCATTACTTGACATAAAAAGTTCATTTTCCTCGAGTTTTTCAGACTTGTATAATAGCATATACAGGTAGGTACGTAACATTCGAATCCTCGAAATAACGATACATATTTCACAACACACGCGAAGACATTTTTTTTATTTCTTATAGCAATGCAATTTTGCTACGGTTTGTTTACGTCCTCTTTTCTTACAGATAAAAATGCAGCTTAATCCTTTATAATATTGCTTTATATAACTGGCGGAGTAAAAAAATTTGTTCCTACCTCGAATTCGACGTACCAGAAATGATTTTCGATTTTATTTTTCACGTCGAATTCTGCTGTAAAATTTTATGATATATATTACTGTATAAACATGTGCTGTTATGTACAGCATGAACAGTAAATTGCACTCAAAAGTGCAAAAAAAGTAGACTGAAATAAATTATTAATGGATCCGATAAAATAAAGATATAAGCTATGTGTGGGCTGAAATCTAGGTCACTCTACTAGACGACTTTAAATACAATGTCAAGTATGCCTGCACTACATCGACTGCCAATAATATCCAACTAAATTTATACTAGCTATCAAAAGTTCACCCTATAACTCCATTCTGTAATAAATTATGGGCCTGCCTCCAAGTTAAAAAAAGGGGGGTTGTCTGTAAAGTCGGTTTACGGACGATAATTTTACGTGATAACGTCATAAGAAAACATTGATGAAAAATTGCATACTTTTTAATTTTCAATTATTGTTACAGTTTTTGCAAATTTAATTAAAATAATTTGTTTAACTATAATAACGAACAATTATTCATAGAAATAAACTGAAATCAAATCAATGTCAGTAAATTGTTAATTTGAAATGACGTAATTGGACAAATAAATCAAACTTTTTAAAATGCTGCTTTTAAAAAGCCCGCCTTAACCTGTTTGATATTATAGAAGATAGAATATTTTCTCGCACGGTGGTTGGCCGATTATTGCACGCTCGGCTCAGGTGGAACGTGTCAATGAGTCATGCTTTTTCGTGCGTGCAGCCGGCGTTCAACGATTTATAAAACGTTATCACGTCAAAAATAGAGTCATGCGTTTTTCACGAGAAGATTTCCAGACCAGCTGTATTGTTTAAACTTTTGTAAAATCGTTTGTGTTTCGTGATTGGCCGGGTTTATTTAAAATGCCATGTCTACCGACAGCCACCAATCACAGCCATACAGTGAGGAAGCAAACGCGCCCGAATGGCACGGCCAATAGGGTAAAGTCTTCTCTTGCCGACGACAGCCAATCACAAAGGAAAAATCGTTAGCGCGGGAAGTGCTTATTGCAGTCTTATGAATAGAGACCCGGAAATTTCGCGCATTCATTTAGTCGCAAGCTAGAATGCAAACCTTCAGACTCTCGCACTGTGTTCATGATTGACACGCAGTTGTTTGGACACGCCCGTCTACGACCGTGAGCCAATGATGCCCAGCTAGGAGATAAATAAGCGAATCAGGTAGTGCCAAATAACAAGGATTAAAAAGTTCTCGCTAAGAAATCAACCAATGGGAAAGTAAACATGTGTTGAGCACACTTATAACTTTGAATTCTATTCTGAGGCCAGAAGAATCCGCGAAATTTCCGGGTCTCTAATTATGAAGCAATAGATTTTTTTCAGCTAAAAATACATGGCACCCACAGATATGTGCGTACACATCCTTTTGACTTCTTACGTAGCACGCGTCTGAATACCGAGCATCTTTTAACACACCATGCCGTTAATTTTGCCTGTATCTCAGACACTGCACTGATGTTACTAACCACTAAACACAAAACAAATATGAATTTACACCAAGAGATAACACGGGCTTCAGTTAACAAATTGGGATTCATATGCCTAAACACACATAGAATGATATGATACTGAGTGTTTAGCTTGTTTTAATCTTTATTCAGTCGCTACTATGCCAAACAGAAATACTCAAAGGCATTATTTCCAAATTATGTGAAAGGTATTTTCCACCCTTTAAAATTTTTTTTTATGTCAACGTAGGTATAATATTGCGAGTATTAACTCGTGGAAAAAGAAGAAAAGTGTTTCAGATGTTTTGGCATATGAATGGTGTTGTATCGATATACGTACTTAGAATGTAAACCTCCAAAAGTTCATTAAATAAGACACATTGCTTACCAACACCGTTTCTTCAAACGAAGTTCCTGTTCATCAGTAGGAAAAGTAACTTATTATCAAGACTTCTGGTGTACAGGAACTGATAAATTATTACATATTGTAAAATAAAATAATTTGGATGGAGAATATCGACATACATATCCCCCAATCAGCCAAACTTCCGAGAAATAGATGCACTTTCTGCTTTATTGCCAAATTATAAAATTTTTTTTTTTTATATAATTTTTGTCGTCCGTCTTAGATTTAACGAAAAAATAACACTTTCTAGAGACAGGAAAATTTCTTGGAATCATTTAGTGTTATGCAAAAATTCAATAAAGAATCTAATTTGTGTTGCGTCTGCTATTGGTCCACTGTTAATCTAGAAGACTCTGGACCAATAAGAGACTCTGTGTTAAAGAAGTATCGAATCACAAGTGACCCAGTACAGACGCCTCACGAGTCAGCAGCCAATGAAAGGTCGACGTTTGCCCGAGTGTGCAGAGGATCGTGGGGTCTATCCTGAAGGTCAATGAACCCGCGAATACTTCCAGTCACAATATATATGTAGTAAAGTAAAGAACAATTGACTTAAAAAACAACATTTACGTGCTACTATTAAATTTTGGCAGCAACATCGAAAAAAAAAAAATTCACCTGGTAATGAAATACTGGCAAGGCCTTTGTAAAATAGGCCCTTGATTACTCACATAAAATATTTTTGCATCGACTATAAACAACACACGATTTTTGACGAATAATGATTAAAGGATTACAAATATGTTATAGAAAGAAAGGGGAAATCGAAAAGGGTTTTCAGTTAGTAGCAGTTCGTCCCACTAGGATGAGACTTCCAGCTCTGAAGTTATCCCTGCTGCACAGAAAAGAAAAAGAAAAATCTCTGCTTTTACTTGGAAACCAGTTGCCAAGAAATATTTTGCAATACTACAAGAAAGATATCGTATATTTTCACAACACATGGCTATTATTATTTGCATTTATGAAATACGTTTTTTCCAGATGATACTTAGTATTTCTTACGAAAATCCGCAAAAAAAAAAGTATATTTTAACTGATGTTTCATTCAAGCATAATTTATTTCAAACAATATAAAATATCATATTATATTCAATAAATCGAATTTTTATTGTGCTTATTCGTGTGCGCCATTATTACTGGAAAGCTATTAAGGGAACGCTTTTACAAATAACTATTGGAGGTACTGACAACACAAACCATAAAATGAGCGGGTAAGAATACGAACCCAGTGTTACTGCGAACACTATTTTGTAGCGGTACAGTTGTTTTCATGTGAATGTACACATTTACAAATATATGTAATTTTACATGAATATATCGGTTCCATTTACAAAAAAAAATAACAGTGCATTCTTTGACTTGATGTAAGCTTTTGGACATACGCCATTGCTAAAGAACATGTATGTCTGTAGAAGAAAACTACAAAAAACACTAAAGACAAAAACACAAATTAAGCAAAAAATTGCTGTTGTCAACAGGATATAAACACCACATAATATTCCATAACATGTACTGTCAGAATTTGTGTTTTTTTTCGTTCTATTAGTCCATTTTCTTTGTTTTTCTTTGTTTGTTGACTATATTCCTGTTATGGAATATTATGTGGTGTTTATATCCTGTTGACAAGAGCAATTTTTTGCTTAATTTGTGTTTTTGTCTTGTGTTTTTTGTAATTTTCTTCTACAGACATACATGTGCTTTAGCAATGGCGTATGTCCAAAAGCTTACATCAAGTCATCCACTCCCATTGCACAAATCTTTCAAAGATAATAGTTCATTCTTTATTTTCGTTAGTACTATAACATATAGATAAGGGCTGGAAAAATGTGCAGTTTGTGACGTCTCAACCGGGTAGCTTGTAAATTTAAACACTTCTTGGGATGAGCGTTCCTCATTGGCCCAAAGTATTCCACACAAACTGTGAGCCAATATAGAAAGCAGCATTGACGTATATATGTATTCGAATTTCAGCCTATCTCGAAATTAATACGGGTACCTGACCGGTCCCTAAATTAGATCAATAGTTTTCATTAAAAATCAATATAGTGATTTATTTTTTTCTAACCTCACAAAAAGTAAGGATATTAAAAATCATTCAGAAAACTAGCCCTTAGCGACCCCAGGCGCTTTAGGAGCTCGTGCACTTAGCCAGGCGCCAACCTTATTACTAGAAACCAGCCAAATTCGCGGTTTCGATGGCCTTCAGGATAGACTGCACATACCCCTGTACACTCGGGCAAATAACGCAAGTTCATTGGCTGCCGACTTTTAAGTCGTCTCAGCTGGTTTTTCCGTGATTTGATCCTTCTTTGGTTGAGGGTTTATAACTTGTTGAGATTCTTCCAGATGAACAGTAAGCCAATAGCAATATTATCTAAGAGGTACATGTGTTTGAATTCTAGCCTATCACCGAATGAATCCGCGAAGTTTGCAGGTCTCTACTTATTACAATTTTACAGTTTAGAAAAGAGCCTACCACGTCCATGCTTTATCCCGGGATTCGCAGGCAGAACTCCTCCCACAGAAGACGGAACTTAAAAGACAGGCGGAAACTTCATGAGAAATTCCGACATCGAAAATTCTGACAAAAAAAATGAAAATATCGGGTAATGAGAGGTAATAAATGCCGAGAATATTATTTTTTTATCGTAACGACGAGCTAAGAATGAGCTCCCCAAAACTCTGAACAGGCAGCGTGCCGCGAGTGAGTGGCGCTGTTACGGTTATGGCCTACGTTATGGGCAACAAAAAAAAAAACGCATAGTTCGCAAATCGTAAGATATTTAAGATTCCCGCGTCGTTAAAACTGCGTTCACGACACGGTGTTTGCTGACGAAAATTACTCGAGTTACAGCCCCAATGTTTATGTAACGATCAAGGATAGCTGGGTAAACGGGCCACTGTCTGCGGTTTCTTGGCTTCTTCGCAGGCAGCATCAAAAGTGAAGCGGTTCACCAACGTTTCGAAGTCTCCTACTGACAAGTCTTGGTAGTCTTTTTCCTATAAGAACGTTGACCTGAGATGTGTTTCCTGACTGACTGCAGCTGCGAGTCAGTCACAGTCTTCTTTTCTTCTGGTTCAAATATAAATATAATTAAGTCAATCAATACTTATAATTAGGGACCGGAAAAATTCGCGGGTTCAATGACCTGTAGGATGAACTCCCTAGTTATATGTACATTCGGTCAAATGCCACCCACTCATTGGCTGCTGTCTTGTGAGGCGTCCCAACGTAGCAGCCTGTGATTCGATAAAGCTTTGGTCGGGCGTTTCTCATTGGCCCAGAGTCATCTAGGTGAGTTGTGAGCCAATAGCAGAGGCAGCACTGAGGTATAACTATTTGTATTTTAGCCTATCGCGAAATGAATTCGCGAATTTTTCCGGTCTCTACTTATAATGGATTTAAATTTATTTATTTTTTTTCAAAATTTCAGATTACTTCAGCTAAGGCGTCTCCTAGACGCCAAGAATCACATTAAGCCGCGCGTAAGATGTTTCAAGGAAATTAGTGCGGTTTTTGGACAATGAATAAGGCTAATGCGGGTGTTTTTAACGGTATAGTGCTGGGTGGTTTGGCCAATCGGGGATGAACTTCTGTGATTGGTTGGAGCTGGTGGCCAATCAGTGGCCCTTTTTTCTTCTGGTTGGCTGGGTTATCTATGGCCAGTAAGAGGATATATATATATTTTTTGCTGAATGAAGAGATTATGTACACAAATGCGTAGTGACGTTATGTAGATAATGGTACACGTGAGTACCACAACTAAATAATTACGGTAACGGTAAGCAAGGCGTAACAAAAGGTACGTGTACCTTGACAATGGTACGCCCAAACATCCCGCGGCTGCGAGAAACAGCGTATTGGTTACGAGATGTATCGACGGACGTGGTGGTTTACGAGATATATATCGATGGACGTAAAAGTGTGCACAGCGCGTGGCAACGTCGGAAACGCCAGTTACAATTTTTTTTTTATCTCTCTCGCCCGCCTGGGACGGATATGAGGAAGTGACCGTAAAACTTTATCGCGACGTTTCGCGTAAAGCCACGGCGCACCCGGTCGTTCCGATGCTGGCGATACGTCGTGGAGGGAATACTCTTTGACGATGTTGCTAGGAGTCACAGGAGAAAAAAAAAGGGGGGGGGGGAAGAGATATATACGGGCCCCGCTTCCATCGACGTTAGCAGCAGATGTGCTGTTACAGCGGCCATTCTCCGCCGATAAAATCTTTGGAACAACAGCGCCTCTTCGGTCAGTCCACCGGTCATTCAACGTAAAAATACTGCAACGACACGGACGAAATCTCAACTGTCCGCCGGGGTCACGAAACCATAAACAATGCGTCACCATCACATAAATTCCTTCACGAACGTAACCCTCCGGAAACAATATGGAATAACTTGTGGCACGAATTAACATCGTACACTGAAAAAAAAAAATTGGTTGTCTCTAAAGTCGGTTTACGGACCTTAGTTTAACGTGACAACGTCATAACAAATTATTGATGAAATTATTGCATACTTTTATGAATAAAATTGAATCATTTTTATTGAATTATCACTATTTTGTATGGACACAAAAAAGGAGTGAAATGAAATCTACAATTTAATTGATAAATTTACTTTTATTTTTAATCATTAATTCAAATATGTTTTATTACTTTAACGAAGAGATTATTTTAACTATAACTTTTATACATATTTGCTATTTAACTTCTTCCAATCTGTGTTATTCTGTTAAGGATAGGACGATGATAGGAAAAGTAGGAAACGAATGGGAGTGTTTCAAGTTTAATGTGCCTCGAAAAAGTGAAATCGATGGTTGTTCCAATCGAGTGGAAGAGAGATAGATGCGGCGCTAGCGTACAATGAGCGTAACGGGACATAGCGTAACGGGACAATTTTTTGTGCGTGCATCCGGCGTTCATCGATTTATTAGACGTTGTCACGTCAAAAATCTATAAATTTGTTAACCAAGGTTTTGTAAACATCCTGTTTAATGTGGTATCCAACCAAACTGTCTTACAACCACTTATCGTACCTCACTAATTTATTCTGTTAACGTTTCCAGACTTTACGCAGGCATGATAGTTGGGGAAACGAATAAATCCTTTTTTTATTTACCGAACTTAACATATTAACACAAAACTCGACACGGAAATTTTGTACTATTGAATCTGCATCCATTCCCTTCTGTTAAAAAACGAAAACACCCCTTTATATTCCAACACGTGGTTAAAGCATAACACGGAATAAGTCTGCGAGGAATGAACATAATATATATTATTGCAAAGTAAAAAAAAATCATATAAGACACCAGTGTACAATTATGATTAGTTATGGAGCCATAAAAGTACTTGCTTCGTCGTAAACAAACACCACACTGATAGAAATTCCTATCGATTTGGACGTGACGATGTTCCGCTAAATTGGCAACCATGGAGGCGGACATAAGCCTCGCTGGCTAATGCTTCCCGGGAAAATGGAGCTTCGCTGTACCGCGTGTAGTTTCAAAAAAAAAGATATGTCGTCACCAGCCAGTGCGACATATAGTCATGGCAAGTACGAAACCAGAAGTGCGTGCATCATGAGTAGAGACCAGAAAAATTCGCAGATTCATTTCGCGATAGTTTGAAATTCATACACATATACATTTAAGCTGCTTTTGTTATTGGCTCACTGTTCGTCTGGGCGACTCTGGGCCAATGAGAAACCCTCCACCAAAGAAGTAACGAATCACGGGCAAACCAGTTGAGACAACTCACAAGTCAGCAGCCAAGGAACTGGCGTTATTTGCCCGAGTATACAAGGACTGTGTAGACTATCCTGAATGTCATCGAAACCGCGAATTTTTCAGGTCCCTAATCATGAGATTTGCGAACAGGATGTTAACTGCACTGTGTCTACCCACGCAGGCAAGAAAAGTTACGAGGTAGCAAACTGCGCAAAAAAAAAAAAAATACTGCACTTTTACGAAAGATTACTTTAGAAACTAGTTGCCAAGTAATAGTTCGTAATACTACAATAGAGATACTGCAAAATTTGTACAACACATGGCAAACCATTTTTTGCATATATGAGTATTTCTTACAAAAATTGGAGCATAAATTTTTAATGTTTTAACTTATGTTTCATTCGAGCACAATTCTTTTAAACAATGGCACAATATCTTTAACTGTTGGAGGTACTGGGAAAACACAAAGCAATAATGCCGGTGTAAGAATTTGAACCCAGTTTTACTGCGATCACTGTTGATACAGTTGCTTCACGTAAATGAACAAATTTACTGATTACTGAAATTTTATATGAATATTTCAGTTCAATTTACAAAAAAAAAAATTAAAATGCAGTAAAAAAATGAGTTTCCGGCGGTAAGACCGTACTCAAGATGATTTCTCGTTACAAATGAACGGTTTCATTTAAAATTAACTATTTATTGTTGAGATTTATAATACGATACTTCACGTCAGTACTTACAACTTCGGTTAAAAGCAAAAAAAAAAACTGTCACGAAAATAGCTGAGGAGTGTGGATTTTAAATTCTTCTATATATTACACGTGTCACGAGGATCATGGTTTTGGACATTATAAGGAAATTACCCTAACTCGTAAATGAATGAATGGCGATAAATAATGTGTTACATTTTCCCCGCATGAAGACATGAAAAATATTGGATTCGTTTAATGTAAAAACTTAGCGATGCTGTTTGTTGTGTAGTCCAAACGCTTTCAGTCATAATCTTCTTAAATATAAAAATTATTTTTTTTTTCCTTCTATGTGATCGCGCGTCGTTCATCCAATTGAGATGAAACTTGACACAGCTGTTGGCAATTTTTGCGAAAGTTTCTGACACAGTGCCATCAACGTCCAATAGGTGGCGAGCGAGTTTATCGGATATAATATATATGTATTATATAAATGACGTTATTGTAATGTTGAAGCTTTATTTGTATCCATGGCAACGGGTTTCTGTCTTGTTAATACCTTCTGAATCTCCAGGGCAACAGCAAGCATTCTTTTTTCTTTTTTTAAAAAGTTCTGTCGTAAGTTGTGCGAGAGTGTTATGCGTGTGGACTGCCGCGGCAAAGCACGGGTGAATCAGCTAGATTTTTTCTAAAGGCTTATAAGACTGAAAATCACTGATATTTTTAAAAGTAGATAGATTTTAATTTCTTTTTCTTTCGCATTTACTTTAGTTTTCATAGAATACTTATACTATATAATTTTAGCGTGTATTTTTTATTATAATTCTTTTTGTTTTTGGTATTTTGAAAAAAAAATAACAGCTGCTGAAATAACTGAACTTTAAATGGTAGACAAAAAAATTAAAAAAACAATTTTTTTAATCACCATTAAAATAGTAGGTAATAATTTTTGAGAATGTTGACGTGATCAACCCACCAGCCTCCCCAGGGGAATCCCAGGCTGTCAATGTCTCCCTGTGGGGAAACTTCCCTGTGCTGCATGTTCGGCGGCTCGAAGGCCATTCGCCGCACTTTACGAAGCCCGGAGAGCACCGGCACTAGAATCCACTCGCCCATGCCGCGCCGCCGCTTCCTTTACAACTCCGCCATCCGCCCGCCTTTAGCGCCTATTTCACAGCTCGTAAAAACTCCTCCGGTCCATTAAACATCGAGAGGTGGTGCGCGCGAGATTTTTTTATTTCCCCCCCCCCCCCCCCCGGTTCGCGTTCCGTTGTCTTACCAGATCGAGGTGAAAAGAGGAAAAGAGGACAAGTAAAGAAACAGTCCGTGCGAGAAAAAAAAAATTTTTAAATAAATATAACCCGCCCCGAACCAATCCGCTGCCAACTGTGCGTGCGAAACTAAGAGCGGAATTGTTCCTCAAACCAGGCCCGCCAGGGAGGGAAAAAATTAAATCCCTTTCCAAAAAAAAAGCGCATGCACTACAAGACAATTTTTTGGTCTTTTACAAGGGAAATCCTTTGGAAACTCAGTTGCTAAAATACAAGAAACTACAAATGATAATCTCATATTTCGATGTTATTCTGGTGGCCATATTGTAATTGCATCGTATGATGTCAACCGCTATTTTGTTGTATTTAATAAAAATGTTTTAAAAATATTTATATAAAAAAATAATTTCTGTGGTTTGGATTCGAATCGAGGGAAGCTGTTTCACGTGGTTAGGTAAGGTTGAGATGCGGTGAGAGACCAAAGTAAATTTTTTTAGTTAATAAAAATGAATGGCACACTAGCAAGTGAGCCAATGAGACGATTAAGACAACGCATATTACACCCGAATCTTCCACGAGATTCAAACCCGGAGCCCCCGCACCGAAACCTAGTGTTTTGACGACTGCGCTACGGAGAGCTTAACGACAAGTTAATAAGAAATGATAAAAATACGCAACATATATGGTTTCAAAGCATGCTACGAGTCTCTTGGGAACCGAACAACTAGTTTCGTACGAAAATCAGGTTCTTATAAATTAACGAGATCCCACAGCTGGGACATGTTGCAATTGCCGATAACTACGCGTTTATGAAAGAGATTTTTTTTTGTGGCATTACAATCATTGATCTGGTATTTTATCTTAAAAGTGATACTACAAAACACACTGTTGTACTTTTACGGGGACTCGTGAAAGTACAAAACAAATTCCTAGTACATTTTACAAAAAAAAAATTTATAGAGTGTTATAATGTTGCGGGTCATTATAATATTTGCTTTAAAGGTTAACTGTGCAGGATGGCACGCTAGCTAATATATCACCATCCTCTGCTTAATCAAGCTCGTGTCCTTCGCTCATTGGCTGCTGACTCAAGACACGTCTTAAGTGGGTAAGTTACCGACTAGCTGATGCACCCGTGCTTTGCCACGGCTGTCTCAACGCAGAACTCTCGGCCGCAACGCGAATATATAAAAAATGTTTTTCACCGATTGCTTGGAAATTTTGAAACAACGTTACACTCGAATGGGCGCGTGGTTTTACATACCTATGACACACCTGAGCCAGGTAACATGATAGATAAAAATAAAGATAGGTAAATATAGGTATGCATATAAATAAATGCATGTTTGTGTGTTTGTTTTATGTTGTGTGAAGATAAATATATAAAAAGGAAGACATTGACACAGATATATATATAGAAGTATATAAAGAGGGAGAGGAATATAAACATATATATATAGGGGTAGCGCGAGGGGAATATATACGTATATATATAGAGAGAGATAGAGCGAGGGATATATAGATATTTTGAAATGTAGACACAGATATATAGATACAGATTGAGATGTATGTATGTATATATATATATATATATATATATATATATATATATATATATATATATATATATATATAGAAAGCGACAGAGTGATAATGGAAAGATATAGAGAAAGATATATAGAAATATTTTTATATACTATATAAAAATATAGTGAGATTTATACAGGTAAATATATAGAGAGATAGTGAGAGTTGCTTTATATATGTGAACTACATTTCTTGACGCGAAATCACACGTAAGTTTCCGCACACGCCGCTAGAATTCGTTCCTGTGATGGCGCGAACCAAAGTTCACAAAGTCAAAGGGAAACCTTATAGTATCAAATAATTTATGAATTTTAACAAGATAGGAAGTATTTTAATTAATTTCCTTGTCGCAAGATTAATATTTTTTTTCTAATTTATGTCTCGGTATTATCGGAGCCGTATCATTATATAGTTTAAAATTTCGCTCTGCAATTCGAATGATTCGAGAGTCGATGTAGCTGCTCCGGCAACGAATTCTAGCTGCGGCTGCAGAAACTTACGTGTGATTAGCGTCAAGAAATTTAGTTGAAAACACAGTTTTCGTATTTTATATCATGCTTGACATTAATTTAAATTTTAAAGAATCCCACGTTACATTTCGTGTCGCGAGTTTCGCATCACAAAGTGTATTCGCAACACGAGAACACATGAATTCTCTCGTTACCGAGATTAGATGTTACACATCACTGGCGATTACTGAAGGACTAGCTCATATTATTATTTTTTTATATATAGCTCAAACATAATCGACTTGAAATCACAAGTCCGGCACCAGCTCTCCGTGTACACTAACTGTATGTACACTAACTCGAGTTAGACCGCCGGGTGCCGAACAATGTTCCCGCACGTTCCCACACAGTGTTACTCCCCCCGCCCCCACCAGTTTTTTCTTCACTTCTCCGGACACAGTAGCATTATCCGAGCGAATGAAGGCTGGTGATAATCACCCATCCCCCCTCTTCCTCTACCATAGGGCCTACGAGACCACCCCCGGATCTTCAGAGAACGCCCTAACCTAATGGAAAGATTGTCCCGCCCATTGTGGGCTGCCTGTGAAGGGTGTCGGCGCCTGTGAGATCGGCCAGCAGTCGCACACAAGAAGTCGCGTGCATTGTGATGCCAATGAGAGAGGGTTTCGTTGTGTGCTCACCGCCACGGTATCTTAGCTGCCCCGAGGGCGAAGAAAGTCCTCAATAGATTTTTTTACCAAAACCTAAATAAATAAAACCCCTAAGGGCGGCATTTCAAGACGTTCGTGGTAGCGTGGCGAACAAGCACCGCCCTGTTTGGGAATACACCGCGTAACCTGACCCGCAGGGCCGAAAATTCCAGAACGTGTCCGAAACCAGAAAGGGAACAAATCGGCAAACCGTTTGTCTAAGCGGTGCCCTGCGCGAGGATAGAAACTGATTCCAACGCATTCTAGCGGACGTTTCGCAAAAACACTGATACAGTTTTTTTACGAAAAAAAAAATACTAGAGATAGCTGCACTATCGCTCAAAAATAGCATACCCTCTTTCTAATTTGTTCAAGTACATTTTAAGTTGCGATTATTTCTTGCTACGACCATTAAAGTGTACAAAATGTATTCGTGGATAGTTCCAATGCCATAAAGTTTCATTTGGCATACCAACGCGCTTGGTGCGTCCCCTGATGATCACGGAAGTGACTATATAAGAGTTAATGGCGCCAGACGCGGGTCCGCCATATAGACAAAAATATCCGAAATCAACGCATGCGCGGAGTTTGGCCAACAGATAGGTCACGGATAGGACACAAAACTCCGTTCTCTCAAAATAAGGGACTGGTCGTGTCCTATTGTGCACTAGGAATACGTTTAGGGTACAGGTAAAGCATGTTCAACACCTAAACCCTTATTTTTGTGCTTGGAACACCGGCTTAAGTGCATCTCAGACCGAAGCCTATATGCATAATCACTAGGGACCTGAAAATTTCGCGGTTCCGATGATCTTCCAGGATAGTCTACACAGTCCTCTGTATACTCGGGCAAATAACGCCAGTTCGTTGGCTGCTGACTTGTGAGTCGTCTCAACTGGTTTGCCCGTGATTCGTTACTTCTTTGGTTGAGGGTTTCTCATTGGCCCCGAGTCGCCCAGACGAACAGTGAGCCAATATCAAAAGCAGCTTAAATTTACATATGTGTATGAATTTCAGACTATCGCGAAATGAATTTGCGAGATTTTCCGGTCTCTAATAATCATGCATGGTTGGAGCCATGAAGGAGGGGTAGCATGCATCATGTGCTAAGAGGGTATTGGCCAGCCATGCCATTACTAAGTTCCCTATCTTAACTCTTGACTATAAATAGTTGAGTTGGGCCTGGGTAACACAGGGTAGACACTGTGCTCATTCATGCGGGGAGCAATATGGCATGCCTTAAGCAAGCAGGCTGAGCACAGGAAAAAAGAAAGATGGTCCAGGAAGAAATGTTGGTCGGGGCAGGAGATAGACCACCATGCTGGGGGCCGGAACTTGGAAATTGCTGTTTGCTGTTGTTTTGGGTGCCACTGGATAATAATTGAGAAAAACAATCGGTGGCCAGTCCAGTAAACATTTGTTTTGTAACACTGTGTTCCAAAAAAAAAATGTAATACATATTTGTTAAATTACATGATCATTTATAAATTTTCCAGAAATTGGCACAATAACACGAAATAATGTTTTAATGGTGGGTTACATGATGTGTCTGACTGAACACATCACATACCCTTTACAGCTTTCCTCTCAAGAAAACAATGGGAGCGAGTAAGCTCAGTTCGTTTAAGTGTACAAGACAACCAGGATACCGATACAGAAGAAAATACATCAACAGGCTATACTTAGGTCTCAATATTATTAAGGGGCGTCCTGCCAAAACAAAATTTTATATATATATATATATATATATATATATATATACACACCAATATTTTTCTGAAAATAACCATTCGTCATTGGCAAAGAAAGTTCCTCTTTAAATAATAATCCTCACGGGGTAAAACATAAAAAAATAAAATGTTTACAAACAACGGGAATCTTCTGATGAAAACACTGCATGCGGATATAAATATATCACGCTTCTAAGAATTCATTATTTTGAATCTCAAAAGTTGTTGGATTTTTACCTTGCAAGGTCACCGTAACATTTTTCAAAGTAGGCCTTTATTATTTTAGCAGGGGGAACGTTTCTTATAAAAATGCAACTATTCCGAAGTTCCGAGGTAGAAATATAATTTAAGGAATAAAACCAAGCGCGAAGAACCGTCGCAGTCTGCACAATATAACTTATTCGCGTGCAAGATAAAATAAACAAACCGAACTTGCTACTTTCTGTTCCGTTGAAACACGAAACTTTGAGGGTAAAAAGAAGGTAATTTTAAAGATTTAATGTTTAACGAACGTTTTCTTTTTCCCGTGAAAAGTTTAAAAACTTCTATATTTCGAATAAAGACAGAAAACGTTTCAATTCCCGATTCATTACGATTTATGCTTCATTTTTACGTACCTACAGCAGTTTATTCCTTTATTGCATCGCCACAGAAATCTTAATTTACTGCAGTTCTTTGTCAAGTTTCAGAATTATTTTCGATTTGTTTTTTCTTTTATTTAAATTCCTTGTTATAAGTTCTATAACAAATGGAGAACTGTTCCCAGACTAACACAGATGTATGTAAATTAAACGTCTTGACATTTTAATTTTATTTCGTAAGGGTAAAATATCACAAGTGTACCCCTGAGAGTATTTAGCACGGCGAATATGTGTGCTTCTGTGCGTTAAAGATTATTAAAATCCTCTTGGAAGAATAATAATCACACTACAGATACATTTTTTTTTACTTATATAAGTTAGTTGTAACCCCCCGTACAACAGTAAACTTGCAAAAAATATTTAAATATTCAAACGAATAAATTAAGTAAAAATAATATGAAGCTTAAAAAAACGCGTGTGTTAAGTGTAAATTACAAGAACATGTACAAGCTGAGTTTTATTCCGTCGTAGATTACCTATACCTAATGATATTACATAGGTTTGAGGCCTTACTTGAGGCGCTCGGGTTTGAAGTCAGAAATCGCAAATGGGTAAAAAGGGTAAATGCAGTGAAAAGTACAGCCCCTAAACAGGAAAAGACGGCATGGAAAATAATTAAGTGCATCACTGCCTGTTTGCTATTTAATTTAACGGCTTGGTATTGACTTGGTACATTAACGACAGGACAACTGACACAAATTTGCAGATCGCGATCTAGCATTAAAAAAAAATACATCTAATATAACCAATCATTAACAACTACCAATTACGCTTAATTTTACAAACATTTAAGAAAGCTTAGATTTTCCCTAACAACTCCGTTAAAAGTAATCATGGATAACGTAGTTGTCTATAAATGTTTTTTGACACATCCCCAATTCTTTTCGTCAGATCGGTCTCTAGTTGTGACGCTATAATCCGTGCCTAACATCCCGCACCACAGCATAAAAATAACGTCCAAGTCTCACTTGCAGTAAATGTAGTTTTCTCGCGCGACCCAACATAAAAAAGAAATAGAGTTTAGTTCAGGGCGTTAAATATTTCTGATGCTATTAAGGTCTGAGTTTGTGATCACTATAGTCGCTCTGCTTTTCGTTCCATTGAAAACTCAACCCGATGTCTGGTTGTTAATATCAAGTGCGTCGAGGCTTACTTTCAGTCCATGCAGCGTGGTGGATGACAGCCCCGGGCTGGGCACTGCTCGAAGCATTGGTGAAAGGAATACAGGCTTCCATTTTGCCGCAGTCCAACACACTTGCTCCCGCAAGCCGAAGTGTACTCCACCAGCCGCTAGCCCCGTCCGCCCGCTAGCCAGCCGCAGTCGTCGGCTCGTTCACGCCTCCCCATGACGTCACACCGCTCCGCGCGCGCCGCGGTGTTGGCTCGTGGAAACACAAACGCAGATCCGCTAATGTCCGTAATGTTCTTTTGTTTATTACCATACTTCAAGGCGAGTTGGAGACAAGTGCCAAACTAACTATAATATCATATAATATAATCTAAACCAAATTATTTTAAAAGACGTTAATAATAAAGACGTTCAAACTACAAATTAATTATAAAAGTGAAACTAATGGAGGCGTAGCAAACGCCTTAGGTTTGTGACTTTTTTTATTTTGCTTGCATGTGAACGATAATACTAATTCAATAATATTTTCAGAAAACATTTAACTTATTATTAGAGCCATGTAATTTTCGCGATAAGATTTCCAGACCAGCTGTGTGTTAAAACTCTGTAACATTTTCTGTGTCTCGTGGTTGGCTGGGTTTATTCCAGGTACATTTCTACAGTCGGCGCACCAATCACAGCCATCCAGTGCGGAAGCAAAAACTTCCCGAATGGCCCGGCCAAGCATGACAATGGATTCTCTCGCAGACGGCCCGCCAATCACAAGGGAGAAACCGCTGCTGTGGATATACCTTGTTGCAGTCTAGTAAGTGTTCAGATCTTTTCGCGAAATCTGCATGCCCCTACTTATTATGTTCAACATTTATGGCCGTGATTTACATATTCGTGTATTAAATCTTTGACGGTTAACTTCTTAGCTCTCGGAATACGTCATTTGGTAGAAGTGAATTCGTGAACGCAACGGAAAAGTCGCGTGGAACGGAAAAGCGTAACCGCGGTGATGATGCTGCGATCTGAGGCGGATGGCGCTAACCGAAATTTCACATGCGCCAAAGGGAAACTTCATAGCACTCGTGTCGTCGCGTGTTATAGTTTCCTAACGACCTCGTTGTCGGTGAAGACAAAAGGCGCCGCGTGATATCCCCAGCAGGCTTCGGCCACGACATTGAGATCCCCGCCTGCCCGGACACACATACGGTGCGCAGAGCTTCAGGAAAAGCAACGCGATTTAAAAACTGTTCAAGATATCCGAGCGGGATCTGCTTACGAAAAGCATTTAAGTGTTCGCTGAGGACCGAAAAGTACTTTCGATTTTTGGATGAAGTTTTTAAATAGTATTGTTAGAGGAGTTAAAATCACTAAAACACGCGTGTTTTCAGAGTAGGTACTTTATAGGCGTAAAAACAACCATCGAAGATTCTTGAAAGCACTTGAGGGACTTGCATCACCCCTTTATCTTCATTTCTCCGTAAAATATAGTCACGGTCACCGCTCAAATTTCCCAGTTATCACGTGACGACGAGAAAACTGCGCGCCAGTTCAGAGCCTTGCGCTTAGAGGCGATACCGCGCTAGAACCACCAGCGAGCGTCGGGCTTATTATCCCGCCTCACTATACACCCCTGACGAGGCGGGCCCCTTAACGTTTGATAACAACGAGCAGGCGTTGAAGCTTCCAAAAAAAAATTGGTTGTCTGTAAAGTCGGTTTACAGACGATAGTTTAACGTGACGTCATAACAAAACATTGATGAAATATTGCATACTTTTATGAATAAAATTGAATCATTTTTATTGAATTAACACTATTTAGTATGCATACAAAGAAGGAGTGAAATGAAATCTACAATTTAATTGATAAATTTACTTTTATCTGCACTCATTAATTCAAATATGTTTATTTATTTAACGAAGAGATTATTTTAACTGAAACTTTTATACATGTTTGCTATTTAACTTCTTCCAATCTGTGTTATTCTGTTAAGGATAGGACGACGATAGGAAAAGAAGGAAACGAATGGGAGTGTTTCAAGTTTAATGTGCCACGAAAAAGGTCAAATCGATGGTTGTTCCAATCGAGTGGAAGAGAGATAGATGCGGCGCAAGCGTACAATGAGCGTAACGGGACACGTCGTAACGGGACAATGTGCATAACGGGACGCTTTTTCGTGCATGCAGCCGGTGTTCATCGATTTATTAGACGTTGTCACGTCAAAAATTGTTTCCGCGTCGTTGACGCTGGACTAAAACAGCTGGTGAGGCAGCAAGTAAGTCACGCTGGCGGACCAGCCATCGTCACGCCTCATAAATTCCTGATTGAAATTACATTGGTGTGCCGAGGAGGAGGATGGAGGGGGGTAAGAGAGGGGGTGATGGAAAGCGATAATGCCCGTTAACACGATAATGAGGGCGACTGGACACCCGGCAGCTGAAAAGGTCAAGCGGGGTCCGAGATGTTTCAACTATTCGGAAAAGATCTAAACCTGTTCAGAAAAAAATTACATTCACGATGCGCTTTTTTTTTAAGTGTAACGTTCTTAGCTCTCGGCGTACGGCATTTGGTAGGAGTAATAATTTCGCGAACGGCACGGGAAAAGCGTAGACACGGTGCTGCCATCTGTGGCGCAAAGGCGCGAATCGTAAGTTCACACAGCCAAAGGCCGTAGAGCCATGCATATTTCGCGAAAAATATTCCGAGACTAGCTGAAAGTTAAAACACTGTAGCATCGTCTGTGTTTCGTGATTGGGTGAGTTTCTTTCAGGTACATGACGATTTTTAAAACACCAATCACAGCAATTCATTGTGGAACCAAATGCGTCCTAAGGCAACTACTTCTCTCACAGACGGCCGCCAATCACAAGGAAGAAACCGCTGGTGCGCGTATACCGTATTTCAATCTAGTAGGCGTTCAGATTTATTCGCGAAAAATGCCTGCCCCTACCAAAGGGTGACTTTATAGTATCGACTGTTGAGTGGAAATATGATTCATTGTTGAAAATCAGGTGCAGTACTGGTGTTCGTAATATTTTATCGGAGCCGTTTCATTATGTAGTTTAAATTTTTCGCTCTGCAAATCGAAAGATTCTATATTCGACGCATCTCCTCCGGCAACGAATTCTAGAGACGGATGTGGAAACTACGTGCGATTCGCGTCAAGAAATTTAGTTGAAAACACAATTTCGGTACTTTTTTTTTTTCGTGTACGGCGAAAAGGGTTCTGCGTTAACCTTCGTGTCCGAGTTTCGTGTTATAAGTGTATTTTCTCAATACCGAGGTTAGATGTCAAACATCTCTGGGGGTATCTCTAAATCGAATACTTTCAGAGCGTTTGGTAAATCGTCGTTTATGTACGCGTGCTCAATAATTACCACAGTCCGCTAACGAATCCTACAGCTACCAAAATATTTTGCAGTTACGTTTTCCGTGCAAACATTAGTCTCGTGAGGACAGAAAACTCTGTACGGACCTGCTGGCTTAAATTACCACAGAAAATTGTATATTCATGTATGCCGTAAATGTTAACATTCTTTTCTTACATATAAATTAAAAAAAAATTAAATTTTATAAAACATTTGCAAGCTGTTGAATGGTGATCTTCAGCAAGAGAAATCGGGGAACGAAAACTACCATACATCTTCTGCATTCTTTCAGAAACAAAAAAAAAGTAAATGGGGTGGCGTTTCCGCGTGTGGGATGAATAAAAAGAGAGAGAGAGAGTAGAGCTTACCGTAGCGTATAGCTCGTTACAAAAAAAGGGGGTTGTTTGTTGGCAGTGATCGTAAACCTTTAGAGAAAATAAAATTGAGGGATGGTGGGTCCCAATCAGCAAACTCGACGGAAAACTTGCAGGGACACGTTTTGTTGTTTCAACGGCAGGCCATTTTTTTTTCGGCCGGACGCTTTTGATGTGATTCCCAACCCCGCCCCAGGAATTTGATCGCTTTCGCTTGTGAAGTCACGCGACAAACGTTATGTCTGGGGTGGAAAGTGAAAGTGTGTTGGGGGGGGGGGGGGGGTTGGAAAAACAAAGAGAGAATGTTGGTAGGTCGTGGTTAGTGGGAGGGGTACGGCGAATGCAAAGCGAGTTGACTCAAAAACGGGCCTTTTTTTAAGGGAGGGGATGCGAGGAGGGTGTAGTACACGCCGTAATGAAGCGACCACACTTTGGGCCACCCAAAGTACTCCCCTCCCCCCTTCACCCTTTTTTCTCCCCCGAAAAACCCGTCATTTTAAATGGGTGGTTCGCGGTTATGTGCCTTGGGGTGGCTGAATAATGCGCGGGAGAAATTAACATGTGAATAATGCCTTGCGGGGGCGTGGGCATCAGCGGAAGGATATTTTAGGGAGGGGTTAGGGGGTTGCATGGGAAGGGGGGGAAAAGGGTTGTTTAACCGGAGGCCAGGCGGCGCTAGCAGATGTCTCGTCTCCCACGACCGACGGAAATATTAAAAAAGGAATTTCTGACGTTTACGTCACAGTCGACCATAGTCTGTTCAAATGCAACTCGTCCAAATTTTGTCCGTCAACTCACTACTTTACTGTAAAGAGCAAATAAATCCATTACTTAATTTTAAAACATTGGATGTGTTGGAAAATGAGAAAAAAGAAGCTCTATAAGCTAGATTTATCGTACTAAAGGCTGATACATACTTTATTTCACACATGTCAATGAGTTTATAATTTTTTTAAGTTAAAAATAAATAACACTACGTTACTTCGTAACTGGACTTCTACGTCAGTGAAATTTACGGAAAATCCGTTATACTGCCTCATACTACGACCACGTATTTTTCGCAAAAAGATTTCGAGACTGGCTAATAGATTGACTGGCTGATAGATAACACTTTAGCATCGTCTGTGCTTCGTGATTGGTGGAGTTTCGTTCAGGCACACGTCCACTATCAGGACACCAATCAGGGCCATCAAATGCGGAAGCAAACACGTCCTGAACGGCCCAGGCCAAATAAGGAAATGGCTTCTCTTGCAGACGGCTGCCGGTTACAAGGAAGGAACCGCTGACGTTTGTTTATATTGCAGTCTAAAGAGCGAACATATATTTTTTTTCTCTTTCTTTTTTAGACCTGAAGTCATACATATGTTTTCAACTTATTTTGTCATGATAAAATAGTAGCCTTATTTTGTCGGTAAAATTCAGACCCCTGTATAGCTATATCACACTTCGCTGAAAAAGGTTTTAACAAAAAGAAATAACACAAAATTTAGATTCGGAATCATAAAAAAATAACGAATACACATTTTTTTCGTTAGTTCTATAGTATATATTTTTGCATATTTTAAATTAGTATTAGTAATATAAAAATTTAATATATATATATATAAGAGAGGGGGTTGGGGGTGGTAATCGTACTTCCGATTGATTTAGTCACCAAGTTTTCAGCCTGTGGCGCGTATATTTGAGTCGACTTGAATTAAATTATATTTGTAAAAATAAATAATAGCTTAAAAAATTAAAAAATTAATTCAATGTCGTGAATTCACTAACCTTATATGACGATTCAATGAATTTCTGTTCTTTCCCCAGAAGTGATCTGAAACATAAAAGTGGAAAATCAACAATAATCCTTTACAAAAAATAATTTTCATAATGATGTTGCCAAGCGTTTGGTTAACACTTTATAACAGAAAAAAAAGATATTATTACAAAAATATAAAATCGGAAACTATTACACATTCTTAGCTCTTACGTTAAGTGATATAAAGGCTGTGGATCTGCAGTATTGTTGATGATATTAATAAAAATAAAATTAATCAACTAATATTCGTGCATATAGATTAATTTCTAATTTAAAATTACCTGTTTTTGAACAGCATATAGGTTCTTTGCGTAGAGTGAATATGGACTTAAGCGAGTTTAAGCTTCGGCGTCCAACGAAGATGTAATTAAATGTGTAGACAAAACATTTGCTTTCCCTATACTGACAATAACAAAATCCATGCGAAAATATGAGAAGTTAAGGCATTTTCGATGTTTGTGACTCTTAACGTTTAATTCTCGGTGTTTCTGTGCATCGTTTTCAGCTATGAAAAGTTTTTGTGCTAGTTCAAGTTGAGTTCAGGAGAAAACAAGTTTCAAGATAAACTGTGTGGTTACTTCTTGTAGACTGGCTGCCAACTATGCTGCAGCGAAGAGACATTAGTTGCACAAAAATATATTTAATGTATCAAGGTTTTCCTTCCACGCACACATAAATAGTTCAACTGCACACAGCAATTTTTTTTTGTAAATGGAACAGAAGTATTCATGTAAACTTACAGATATTTTTAAATTTACATTTACATGAATACAGCTTATCACTAAAAAAAAAAAAGTGTTCGTAGTACCTATTACTGGGTTCGGATTCTCACCCGGGAATTTATGCTTTGTGCTGTCCCAGTACCTCCAATAGTTAGTTATTTGTAAACCGTTCCCTGAATAGCTTTCCTGTATCAAGTGCGCACATTACAAGCATAATAAAACAAAATAAAGTCCAATTATTGAATATTCGATCATCATTTTCATGGTTTAAAAAATTAGTTTTTAACTAAATATAAATTAAGATATAAAATTATGCACCAATTTTCGTAAGACATAATCAGTAATATCTGGAAAAACGTATTTTACAAACTTATGTAAAAAAAAAAAAAAACTACACTGTTTGAAATAACAGGAAATTTAGGTACTTTTCAACGAAAAATTAACCTCAAATAAACTAAGAGTTCTTCGTAATTTCTAAGAACTGAATCTTCGTATAAAATGCGCAGAACTTCAACTTCCGAGTTGATGTTTCGTTCTAAACAAAGGTGGACAAAAGAAGAGTGTTCTTACTGTAAACTTAACCAGTTTTTGAATGTTCTGTTACTGTGACAAGAATATTCTTTTGTATTCACGTTCAAAGTAAGTTAACTCAGTGTCCGTTTATTTACGAAGATAGCCATTAATTTACGAAGAGCCCTGGGTAAAATTTAACCAGCTTTCTTCGTAAACTGAGGGTGAAAATGTTTTTAAAATGTATAGCGATGAGTTTTACAAATTTACAATATCTTTCTTCTAGTATTTATTACAATATATTTCTTGAGAGGTGGTTTCCAAAGGAATCTTTTGTAAAAAGTATACAATATTTTTTTTCTGTGTATTAACTCTTCTCGTACGTTATTGGTAGAATCGTTATAGCATCGCTTTTTTTTCATGATCAGGTCGGCAAGTGTTGCGTTTGCCATGTATTATTTCAGATGGTGGTTTTTGTCACATAAATAATCTAAAAAACAAGTTTCCCTGTAAATTCGTGGTAACTAATTAAATTAGCGGCTCACGAAAGCTTTTAAATCCTTATTCCCAGTTGCGCCGGTTAAAATATTTCTACAGAAACATAAATATCCAAAGTTTACCTATACCTAATGTTTAAAGTTTAAAGTCATATTAACTTACTTTGGCTCTGAACATAATCCGTTTTCAAACGCATTGTGTTCTATTAAATATCACGACAAAATGAAATCACAGGCTACTCTGAAATTTGGCAATTTGGTTCACGCGTATACACGTACGTCCAAATAATTTTGAAACGAACAGGAAACTTTATCCCCTGATATGGGTGAAGAAATTTCCAAGTCTGTTCTTTTCCCAGTGAAATAAATTTCTACGACAACAATATCTATATCGCTTAATTGTATGGATAAGAAGAATGGGAAGATTGACGACTTACAAATGCCTATTTAGCCGGTGCAGTAAATAAAGAAAATTGCAACCAGTTTCCAAGAGTCATTTCGCTACGACTATCTTACCCTATAATCAACCCAGATAATAATCTGTGGCAGTATCCAGGGCAATTAAGGGCGCAACGGCTTGGTTTATTGCCTTCCCATAGTTAACAGAAACGCTTTCATAAATCACACATATAATGGTTTTGTAAGCACATTGGTAAATGTGCAGGTGGTTAAAAAATTAATGGAAATTGCCTACGTCATTTTGGGGCTATGTCCTTCCTGTAGCTGCAAAAAAAAAATACATATATGTCAGAAAGGGATATTCCAGTAGGCAATGTTATAATTACATGGACAGTAAAACTTTCAGTGATTAGAATTTTTCAAACAGCTGAAATATTTACAAAGTCCGCTGCTTGATGATAAACATGATTTTTTTTTCCACCTAGATTTATGTAAGAATTTCAAAATTATTAAAAAGGCATTTTATAAAAAAACACATTCACAAAATCAACTTAAACAGTTTAAGTAATTTTGCAATATTTGAGAGTACCTAAAAACATATTTGTGTGTGTATTTTTTTTCATACAATGTTTTAAATATTTAAACATACCTGACATCTTAGACTGATCTTATTTAAAATTGTCATTAGGGATAAATAATTATTAAAAAAAACTTTCAAAAGATCAAGTTCTAAGTATCTCGAAACTCTCATAAACGTGGTAAGATAACAATAAATTTTTAATGACGTATGCTGTCAAACCAAGATACAGCCAGACTGCGTCGGGATTTCTTGTTCAGTAAGCCGAACGCAGTGTTTCTCGTAGCTGCGAGCGAAATGCGTCAAGTCGAAACATTTACGCGCCGTTGAAGTTTACGTCCCGCCCGCAGGAGCTGAGTCGGCGTTTACTTGTGTTTACGCTGCTCCTAGGGGGAAAGAGGGGGGAGTGAGGAGGGTGGTGGGAGGAGGGAGGGGTGGGAGGGAGGGGGGGAGGGGGAGGGAGGATTATGGAGGGGTAGTGGGGAGTGTGGAAGGGGGAGTGAGGAGGGGGAGGAGGAATGAGGAAGGGGGAGAGGGGATTGTGGAGGGGAGGGAGGATTGTGGAGGGGGAGTGGGGAGTGAAGAAGGTCGAGTGGGGAGTGAGGAAGGGGAAGAGAGAAGTGAGGAGGGGGAGGGAGGATTGTGCAGGGGGTAGTGGAGAGCGAGTAAGGGGGAGTGGGGAGTGAGGAAGGGGGAGGGAGGAGGAAGGGTGATGGAGGAAGGGGGAGGGAGGAGGGTGCAGGGGGAGGGTGGAGTGAGGAGGGGGAGGGAGGATTGTGGAGGGGGGAGTGAGGAAGGGGAGGGAGGAGTGAGGAAGGGGAGGGAGGAGTGAGGAAGGGGGAGGGAGCAGTGAGGAGGGGGTGGGGTGTTTTGGAGTCTCCTCTTGCTTGGCCTCGCGTTGCAAGCACGCCCGCGCCAGACCGGGGTCGCGGCGCCTAAGATCGCCGCCGAGAGACACGGCAGCGACCCTCTCGCGCGTTTTCGAAACATCGAGAAACGTGGCGCACGGCATCGGCCAACTGCGGTCCGCACTCAAAGGAAGTAATTTGTTTAGCACGACGTTTGTACCACAATTCAATAAAAAAAAAAAAAAGGAGCGTGAAGTCCACCGGGGCTTTGCGCCGACACGAGCAGTTCAACGTGCACACACGCGCAAGGGGGGGGGGGGGACTATTTTCTGTATTTTCACAAAAGATTCCCTTAGAAACTAGTTGCCAAGAAACAGTCTGTAAAGCTACAAGACACAAAATAATTGTAACTTTGTACAATACACGACCTTTGTTAGGTATGCACGTGTGAAATGCGTTTTTTTTCGAGATGAAACTGAGATATTTATTTTATTTTTTTTACGAAATTTGAGGTATAATTTAATATTTTGAATTTATGTTTCAGTCAAGCATTTTTTTTTTAAATCGAGGGAAAGATAAAAAAAAAATATATTCGATATGTGGGCCGAGAGGGAAAATGATTTTGTCGGGGCCCCTCCTTACCGTACAAAAGTTATAAAAAAAAAGACAATCAGAGAGGCCGTAACCGTAAACGTGATCTGCGCGTATCGCATAGCTTGTCAAGTTACCTGTGAACTCTGATTAGCAATACATAGGCTTGTAATCTTCGTCCCACTGTCAGGCTAAACTCTCGAGCGTTAAAAATAATCTCGAAACTCAACCGGGCCTCGGGGATGATACCCCCCTCCCCCCCCCCCATTTACCCCCTACTCATCCACGTGGACCCTGGATACGCGAAGCGATAAGGACCAATGGCCATCCAAGCAGCGTCGCCGATGGACCTTATTAACATCCGTGAACATGGAAACGCCCGAGGAGCGGTCATGGGATAGTTCGCAGCAGGTCGTCCTCTGCGGAGCGAGAGAGTACAGCATCAGGACTGCTGCTATAGTCCGTCTCAAGCTTAGACTGCAGTACAGAGCGAGAGAGTACAGCATCAGGACTGCTGCTATAGTCCGTCTCAAGCTTAGACTGCAGAACAGAGCGAGAGAGTACAGCATCAGGACTGCTGCTATAGTCCTTCTCAAGCTTAGACTGCAGAACAGAGCGAGAGAGTACAGCATCAGGACTGCTGCTATAGTCCGTTTCAAGCTTAGACTGCAGTACAGAGCGAATGGCAGCCACTGTTGCCAGATTTATACTAACCGGCTTGTTAACATTACAGTTCTTGATTTGATGAATCATCTTTGATCATAATAATAATATATACAATTTACTTCTGGTTGATTTTTTTTAAAGATTATAAACCAGTGTCTATTGACTTAGCACAGTTATAGTCATTCTGACAAAAAAAATAATGAAATCCGTAACACCAATTATTATTTCAAAGGAGAAACTATTTGTAGCAGTCCGTCACTAGTAATAACAAGGCATTACATACAATTATGCACTTTGCTCAAAAGAGGAAAAAAAAAGTATAAATTATTGAAGAAATAAAGTTGAAAACAAGATAGCTTCTTTCAATTACGATTACTTAGAGAAAAAATAATTAATAATTAATATTATTAAATGATGCTCTTGGTGAAATACAAAAGGCATTATTTCCAAAATTCTCATTGAAAAGTTGTGTCTGAAACGTTTTTTTCTCAATGTTGTAGAGAAAACGAAAATAGAGACCTGTAAAATTCGCGATTTCAAATCCCTAAAGGATAGACTCCATGATCCTCTACGAACTCGTGCAAATTACATATGCTGATTGGTTACCGACTCGTAACACCTGTTGACTGGAATGATCGTGATTCGCTAATTCTTTTGTTAAAGATTTTTCAATGGCCCAGAGTCCTTCAGATAAACTGTGGCCCAACCACTGAAGCAAAATAATGTCAAAAGTATTTGAACTCTATCCTATCGCGAAATGAATCCGCGAATTTTACAGGTCTCTAACGATAGAGCACACCAAAACAAGGATAACGATAAGCAGAAATCGTGCATCGGAAAGAGAGAGCGTAAATACCCATTTAAATGCACACTGCAATCTAAGGATGAGACGCGCTTTAGATGACGAAGGGAGGGGGAGGGGGGGTTTTCAGGCAGGAAGGAAAAAGGGGGGGGGGGGGATGGGGTCCGGAACCGCTGCGGCCGTTAATTCTATTTGCGGTCCCGATAAACGGCGGTCAAACGAGCACAGGTATCAGGAGAACAGCAGAGAGAGAGAGAGAGAGAGAGAGAGAGAGAGAGAGAGAGAGAGAGAGAGAGAGTGTGTGTGTGTTTGTGTGTGTGAGGGGTGGGGGAGGGGGGAATAGAGATGGAAATAGAGATAGAGATAGAATGAAAGCGTTTGGAGATAGGCTTCACCTCCTTGCTGAAGCCCGCAACACATGCAGCAGTAGGTTTTAAATACCTCTAAGTACCTACCTTGACTTTTAAGCCCTGAAAGTGAACGTTTTACTTTCATCTAAATCTTCTTTATCGTTGTTTTCCCTACGCGAAAAAAAAATTATCACGTTCTACAGTTGCGAAGGAAAATAAAACCTTGCCACATCCTCACATATAATGAAGTTGAAACGGGAATTTCGTGTGTAATGTTTCATCTACCCAAAAATATTACCGGAAAATATATGCGTACTGCAACTATTAAAGTATAAACTTTTATTGGAAAAGTGAGATAAAAAATTATGAAATTGTTTGTTCGTCTTATCTGCATGTCTGTCTGGAGATCAGTATATATTATGTTACTTCATAGCGCAGTTGGTAGAATCGCCGACTTCTGTTCGAGGAGTTCTAGGTAAACATTCCGGTCACATAATGGATTAATATTGCAAGATTACTTGAAAATTTTTAATTTAAGGAAGTAATTATGAAATAGAACCACTGCAAAATTTTTAAATACATTATAAATATAAATAAAGAATCTAAATTATGTCTGTTTTAAACATATTATACATTCTACCGTTTCGGTAGCACAATTTTTAATGACTACATTAAATACAGTAATAAGGTATGATTTCTCATGTGCAATATGTAAAAAAAAAAAAAGCAATCAACTTAGATGGCATGGTAAAAAAAAAACACTTTAGAAATGAGCTAAAAGTAGTCTGTAATTTTTAATTTTTTTATATATAAAGGAAAGCTTATGACCATGCTGTAAAGTTTGAATATATCTTTAATTTCTACTATTTTATTTTTAAAAAATATGTAATTTATTGGAACGTTCTACAATCGATCTGGAACAGAAATCCAACAAATATTTGAAAAATGTTTTCAAATTTTTCACAGAATAATCGTTTGTGCAACTTGGAGTTTCGTTACCACAGTAATTTTGGTGGATTTGTTTTTTACTTTCATCGATACTAATAATAACAATGTACTGGGTAGTAAAGCGTGTGTATATGCCATCGATTTATTAAGATAAAAACTATAGAAAATGGATACTTACATTAATTTGGAACTAATTTATCGCATACTTATTTTACAATGTTCACAATGGTTTTGCGAGCGAAGTCGCGGGTGGTAAGCTAGTAGAGAATAAACGCCAATCGTCATTTTATATTCACGAAAGACTCCTCATTACCACGCATTTCTGCTCACGTACGTGGATTTTATTGGAAAAAATAATTGTCGAGACACTGCGTTGTGTAACAAATCTAGCGCGCAATTATCGTTAGCAGAAAGGGTGATGCCGCGTAGCGTTGTATTTCCTCAGTGAGAAACCGATACAAAAATTGTGTTAATCTCTGCGTGGTTCTGGTAATGACGTGTGGTAACAATGGAAAGCAATCCGCAGCAGGTCACAACACGTGGAAGAACTGCTCGATCACACAAATTAGATTCATCAACAGAGTTGTTAACCGTGTAAATGTAAGCGCATGCCCAAAGATCACTTGCACGCTCTCTACATTTATCGGACTTTTTTTTACAATGGCAACTACAACCTACAACTGTCATAAAATACACGTTATTTATTTTTTTAGATTGGTAAAATTTTAAATAATACGTTTATTACATCTAATTAATTTCATTTCTTTATCTAATATGACAGTTCATTACAAATTAATAGCACACATTTATAGTATTTATTGTCACTCTCATGAGCCAGTCAGCAAGTGTGACAACTTCCAACTCCAATGTTTGAGATAGATGTGACTTTTTGAAGGGTTCGTTGTCCCTAAGTTATCAAGAAGTTACCGTAAATATAATTATAATACACTATATTTATTTTACATCCTAAATTATGAGCAGAATATTTTTATGTTGGATATTTACATTCTAGACTTAGAATTTAATTATTCTTAGTGTTATGCTGTCTCAACAATATTATATCAAGCTAAATTCAGCCACGTTTTTTTTCGGTTAAATTATGACCCACAATTTAATCTGTACATCAATATGAATAATTTTGGTCAAACTAAATTTCCATGTCAGCATTTATTGACGTGATAACGTCTTATAAATCTATGAACGCCGGCTGCACGCACGAAAAAGCATGACTCATTGTCACGTTCCGCCTGAGTCGAGCGTGCAAGAACCGGCCAACCACCGTGCGAGAAAATCTTATATGATATCAAACAGGTTAAGGCGGGAATTTTAACTAATTGTTAGTGATTATATTAATTTAAACAAATTATTTAAATTAAATTTGCAAAATCTGTAAATAATATTTGAAAATTAAAAAGTATGTAATTTTTCCCAATGTTTTCTTATGACGTTATCACGTAAAATTATCGTACGTAAACCGACTTTACAGACAAACCGCCCCCCTTTTTATATAAATGTATGCCAAAGAACACTTATGATTCAATCCCATTTTGTATACAATATCACACAAACAATCATATAACCAATCCCTCTGAATCAGGAGCTTAATAAGATGACTCACGTGCAGGAAACAGTATGCCAACCCACGAACACGACGAAACATACTGCGCTTATGTAGTTGATTTCCGGTAAGATAAACCTCCCGGGGTTTAGTTTGGGGGGGGGGGGGGGGGGGCGAAGCTTGAACCCGATGCTCGCCTGCCTTCACCCTGCTCTCGCTTCTCGGTCCCAAAAACACACGCCCACAGCAACTAGAACTGTCGAGCAACCGAGCGAGAGTGGCGGGGGAAAAGTCGATGTACACTCGACCGCACAGAAGCTGAGACCGCTGTACATCCGCGGGCAGAGATAATGAGCGCGGAAAAGCGGCGGCAAAACACAATGGGAACAGAGTCATTAGATGATACTACTCTCACCGGCCAGCAAGTGTTTACAAAGTGTTTTTCCTGCATGAAATTCGCATGTGGCAAAATAGATCACGTAACCTCAACGGATCGCCTAAGGTTTGCAGTGACTGGTTACATTTATTATCTTCCTGTGTGCAGTCAATGGAGTCAAATAAATCATTCACAGCTTTGCCCTAGCGTAGCAACAATTCTCGACTGGAAAACTCTATGCTGAAGTAAGACTCGCATGAAAGCTCAACCAGTTCAGTGAGAATAACTCTCGCACACTCCCCAGGACCGCGGATTCGTCACGCCGTTATATTACGGATAATGTCTAATAGAGAATTACCTGAAAGTTTTCTTTCGAAACAGAAGACGAAAATCTAGGGTGAAAATTTCTGCCGTACAGAAGAAATGTTTGTTCTCCTAAGAACGTATTCTTGTCATTTTTTTCTTCAGAATAACTTAAGTCTGTATTAGTGACGTAAAACAAACTTTCTTTGAAATGTGAAGGGGAAAAAATGCTTTGCTATAGAGCAGGAGTGCCAAATTGTGCGAGACAAACGAGATTTTCAGTCAGGCTTAGTAATGTATTAAGCAAAAAATTTCTAATACAAGTTTAAATAATTAGTTTATTTTTTGATACTTGTACTATGACTTTATAATCCACACAGACAACCGAAAAATGAGTATGAATAGTAAACTCTACATGTAATCGTATTCCACGGTAGCTTGTAAAATCCCTTTTGAATTTCCTGGCATGGATATTAAAAGTTGCCATTATTTGCGATTCGATATAAACGAGAAGAGCCACAAATCATTGCGTTACAGTAACTCAATCTACAATATATGTTATATAAATCATGTTGATTACAAATTTTATTTTATTTCATAAGCTCGAAATAAAGAAATTAGTATAATTATTGTATTTCTAAACAGGAAGAAAAATCAGCCTCTTCAACCCTTCCTACACTACAGAATTGTTTGTTTCTTTAAAAAAAATAGTTAAGCACTCCTAAAGTCTTAAAAACTGTAGCAAACAGTAGTCCAGAGCTTCTAGCACGATCAATGATTTATTCTATTAAGATCTATCCACAAATTTAGACACTGATTGCACACACACATCTAATTCCACACGACTGCAAAATTCAAAACTGTGTACGCAGTCGCAAGTGTAAAGTTTAGAAGAGGGTAGGTCGCAGTATAAACTGTACGAATCGTGTCTCACACTCTGTGAGCAGCCAGCCACGAAATTATCTGGCGCTGAAGTGGGTTCCCCACTCGGCGTCTCGCAACGGAAACTTCAACCGCAGGCTGTTTGAGTTCAGAGTTGTCGCAGAGTTACTTCTGGCTCGTACTGTAGGGGTCGCGATCAGAGCTCGGAACTCGAAACAAACTGTGTGCACGAAAAACGACTTGACTGAATCCACGCCCGTATTCCAAGACACTAAAATAAGGGTTTAAGTGTTGCATATGCTAAAACTGTGAGGTTCCTTTTTCACAGCAACCGCCGTTTTTTTTTTTACCGTCCGGGTAAACGGACGAAAATATTGCCGGACAAAGGATAATTTTTTCCGTCACTTTCACACTACACCACATTCGTCTGATATTTTATCGATTGTTGCAGTCATGGACAGAAGACAGAAATTATGCGCTGTGCTAAGTTTGGTCCGAAGACGTAAAAAAGCAAACAAAATAGACTGTTTTGGGTATGTCATATTTTAGTGAGAAGAGATTAAATAGGAGCATTTCTTCTATTTCAAGCAATGATATAAAACGAAGCGAGATTTAAATCCTTGTAAATCTCCATTGGTTTATAACAAAAAAAAATGTGGTGTGGCTGTGTTATGGACACGGCCGTGTGTTGTACGTGAATACGTGTATATAACAGGTAATATTTTGAACACCATATATATTCACTGTACTATTTTACACTAATGTTTTATATATGCAATCGATAGATTTTGACGAGATCTGACGATTGAAACTCAAACGAACGATCGTAGCTTCTCCGAGTCAAAAGTTAAACTAAATGGAAATCTCGAAGCAGAAAAATGACCTCAAAATGGCGGCGCTTCTCCCTCCACCGCGCGCGATGCGTCACAGTCCTCACTTACCGTAACAAATTCTTTGGTCCTCTAGCTATTCAGTGGTGTAATTAAATTTTGGATGGAGATGATATATATGTAGCTGCAACACCATACGTTATCCCCCGATTTTGTTATCATTCGTTTTTTGAATTGCCTCCCACTGTGGAAGCAATTTTAAAGACGCATTCACGTCAAAACAGGTTTTTCTTAAACGAAACTGATTAATTTGTCGACATCAGTGTCAAATTCACTCATATGGTAGGTATACAGCTCTGGAACAACAAACACTTCACTCGTATTGAAGGTCGCCGAACAAACTGCGCGGAAAGTGTGAACGCACCAATACTGCGCAGTATACTACCACGCAATTATCCGGCTGTTCTCCGACTAGTGGACGGACGACTGTAGCAGCTGCAGTCCAGCGAGTCACCAGGTGTCCGTGGTGTGAACGCGCTCATGGTCCGGACAGTGTGAAAGGAGCCTAAAACCGTATTCCAAGTGGACAAAAGTGCTCCCAAACCCTTAGATAGGACACGGCCAGTCTCTTTTTTTTTTTAGGGAACTTATTTTGGTGTCCTATCCGAGAACCTATCTGATGCTTAAACTTTCGCGCATGCGTCGAGCTCCCTATTTTTTTTAGGTGATTTCGTACAGATTGCGTACCCGCGTCTGCCGTCATTAACTCGTGTATAGTCACTTCCGTGATCATCGGGGGACGTACTAAGCGTGTCGTGCTAAATGAAACTTCATGGAAGCGAAACTTTTCTGGAATATATTTTGTACACTCTGATGGCCATAACAAGAAACATTCGCAACTTAAAAAGTACTTGAGGAAATTAAAAATATGGTTTCATTTTTGTGTAATGGTACTATTATCTTTGAAAGATTTGTGCAATGGGTGTGCATGACTTGATGTAAGTTTTTGGACATACGCCATTGCAAAGCCAGTCATGCACACCCATTGCACAAATCTTTCAAAGATAATATCAATGCCCGGTATGGACCCGGTATGCATATTTCTCTGAGGAAGTTGGAAAATAAATTAATTGATTTATCACAATTTTCCAATAACTTGACTTTTCACTGTAAATGTCGCAGTAAGGGAGTCATTCATAGGGGACTCATAATCAAGCTTTGCAATGGCGTATGTCCAAAAACTTACATCAAATGTAATGGTACTGCTATGTCTAGGATTTTTGCCGTAATAGTTGTATCGATGGTTGCGAAACGTCCGCCAGAATGCGTTGGAACCCGTTTCTAGCCTCGCGCAGGGAACCAATCTGTTTCCTTACTGGGATTCGGTTTGGGACACGTTCTGTAATTCGGCCCACGAGTTAGTTTACGGTTGTATCCCAACAAGGCAGTGCTTATTCGCTACCTTTACCCGAACGTCTTGGAATACCGCCCTTAATGTTCGATTATTGCAACGGTGAATACTAATTTAAAATACTTCAAGGACATACGTCATTACTGGTTCACACGGGTTTTCATTGAAATAAATCAAGAATTAACATCACAGATGAACACACAAACACGCGGAGAAACAAGTCACGCGGTTAGAATCAAAGATGCGTGCCAGAATATGGATTTATGTTTATTTGAGTGTTAATTTTGAAACTGTTTGCATGTAAAGGGAAATTGATTTGTCCCAAAGAGTTACATGTAGCAAGATTTTGTAAACTACTTAACAAACTGTTCATTCTTTTTTTTTATGTATAAACATCTTAGATCTCCATGTACGCCTTTTGGTACGAGTAATTTAGTGAAAATGGAACGGAAGTCGATAAACGGAAACGTGACACTAATATGGCGGACGATTTAGGCCTTACAAATTCCATCATTAGACTTCCTGGCACGTTTGATGAATTGGGAACGTGTTCTACTGATGAGGACAATCAAGTCGGCAACACCGCCAAATATTCACGAAGTAAAATCCAATCATTCAATTCGTCTGAAATTTACCTCGCATAAAAATATACCAGTACCGTACGTGTGAAAAATGAAAAGAATTATAAGCCATGCTGGAATTTGGGCACGTAATAACGCCTATTCACGTTCATGGAGCCTTTGTGGGCACGTACGCCGAACACGTGGACGCTGTTATAAAATCAGGGACCAAATTTTTTTTTTAAAAAAAACCCTCTCTTTTCCTTGTTTTACAACGATTTTCACAAATAATTTTTTCAGGCTTTCACGGCCATTGTCTGGAAGTAGCTTGGCTTCTGGGTTGTAGCCGTGTCCTTGGCGAATAATTCACCGACGTTTCGGTCGACATTGGTAGTCGCCATCATCAGGTAACTGCTCCCTGATGATGGCGACTGCAACGTCGACCGAAACGCCTGTGAAATTTTCGCCAAGGACACGGCTACAACCCAGAAGCCAAGCTACTTCAGATTTTCACAAAGTCTTGGGAAGAAAATTTTATAGGCCTACTTACATCACTGCTTGGATAATTTGGCACCATTATTTTCCATATCAATTCATTTAAGAAGTAACTGGCACGAACTTATATATATATATATATAACCAAACGTTTAACATGGTTCATTACTGCTTAAAGGGGGATTACAAATATTTCAAATATTTTGGTACCGATTGAAATGAAACTTGCGAGGTTTGACATGGCACAGGCCTCAGCTTTGGCTGCTTGTTGAAGTCAACACTTGTGAACTGGTGTGGTTTGCCATGACGGCTGTAGTCGCCCTCGTGGAATAATAAATTATTTTCTCGCGGAGCTTACACACACTAGAGCCTGTTAGTGAATACGTGGTCGCAACAAGATATAGAAGGTCTGGGAGATGTGATTAATGCCTTGACATGCCAAAAATTGGGATAAATAGTTCAGAATTAGAAATATAGTACAAAGATGGAAAATTTCACGTTGGTGGGTCCTGATTCCCCTTAACGTCCGAATAAAGTTTGTTACAAGGTTTTTAGGTTCAATGAAAATACCTTTATGGGCTCCAGTATTCTCCTCAATCTAAACCAATTCGATCTCAAGAAAAATATTCAAGACCTCTTTTCAACTGCCGTATCGGAGGTGTGAAAAAAAAAAAAAAATGTCGCCTGTCAGGAGCTAGATGTTGTATTTGCTTTTCTTTTTTTTTTTTTTTCAACTCCGACGCAAAAGAATTGAGGGGAGCTTTGTGTGATGACATATTTCTAGCGTTTCCTTTCCTTGAGACAGCAACTGGGAATAGAAGGGGAGCTTGCAACTTTCACAAACACCGGTAAGGGGGGGGGGGGTGGAGGGGGATAAGCATGGGAAGAGGCGAAGAAGAGGGAATTGGGGAGGAATACAGAAGGGTGGGAGAGGTCGAAAAGTTCACTTTGAATGGGGAGGGGGGGAAAAAAATCTTGAGACTCTCGGTCCCCAGGGAAGCATAGACGACGAGGCCAAATTTTTACCATATTTTACATCGCTGCCGTTACCACGTGGGTGGTGAGAGTACCCGGTTGCAAAGGGAGGGGGGGGGGGGAGTGTGGAGGGAAGGTGGGGAAGTATCCATTCATGAATACACCGTAAAAATTATTTCACAAGATACGGAAAAGCGCTGTTAAAATAATTCTCTAGAGACCTCTGTAGCATTTCAAACACTTTCCGTGAAATACATAAACCTATTGTAATTAGTATTGTTCTATTATTTTAAAATTTAAAATTATTGGAATTGAAATTCTGATGGGTAAAAAACCGCGATGAAACTGGTACGCTGGAAAAAAAAATTAAAAAATATATTCTAAAGTGGCCTGGATTTGACACGAAAAAAAAAATTTCTACCAGGTCTGATGATGGCGACTGCAAGGTCGACCGAAACGTCGGTAGAGCCTTCGCCTTCGACACGGTTACAATCCAGAAGACAAGCAACAAAATCACGCTGCCTTAAACCATTTCTTGTCATCGACACAGAGAGTGTTGAGCATGAGCGTGTTTTGATATAAATAGCAAGTTATCAGCTTATTTGTCTCTATGTAGTCATACGGTACCGAAAATAAATAATTAAATTCGGTAAAAATTTAAGTTTATTGATGCGTAAACATCTTAGCTCTCGGTATACGACAGTTGGTAGGAGTAATTTAGTAAATGAAAAAAAAAAGTCAATTGAAACGAAAATGAGTTAAGCACGGTGCTGCCAACGGTGGAAGTTTCAAAAAATTTGAAATGATGACGGACCCGCGTTTTTCATTCGTATGTGTTAAATTTCGCGAACAATGGGGGATCTACCAAGGGTATTGGTGTGCCAAAGTGAACTTTATAACAGTAAAAATATATAACTTATCAATAATTTTCGTCATAATTTATAGCCATTATACTGTAGAGACACAACAAATTGTTAGCCTATATGTAATCGACGCCATGTTGAATAATATAATTTCGTGCTATTATCTTCTCTAGTACAGTAAAATAATACTAATAATTTCTCTCTATTTTTACCTCATAAGCAAGGAGTTTTACTTCTGTCGTGCGTGCACTCCATGCACATACTTTTTTTTGACGTGACAACGTCTAATAAATCGATGAACGCTGGCTGCACGCACGAAAGGGTACCGTTACGCACATTGTCCCGTTACGCTGTGTCCCGTTACGCTCATTGTACGCTTGCACCGCATCTATCTCTCTTCCACTCGGTTGGAACAACCATCGATTTCACTTTTTCGAGGCACATTAAACTTGAAAAACTCCCATTCGTTTCCTACTTTTCCTATCATCGTCCTATCCTTAACAGAATAACACAGATTGGAAGAAGTTAAATAGCAAACATGTATAAAAGTTATAGTTAAAATAATCTGTTCGTTAAAGTAATAAACATATTTTAATTAATGAGTGCAAATTAAAGTAAATTTATCAATTAAATTGTAGATTTCATTTCACTCCTTCTTTGTGTCCATACAAAATAGTGATAGTTAAATAAAAAATATTCAATTTTATTCATAAAAGTATGCAATAATTTCATCGATGTTTTGTTATGACGTTGTCACGTTAAACTATCGTCCGTAAACCGACTTTACAGACAACCAATTTTTTTTTATAATGGATGTTGACGTGTATTTCTAGCAGCATACGCCAACTTGTGTCAACTCGTCCCATCCCAACACTGTCTCTGGAGAGAAATGCAGTGCAAAAAAAAATTTTCCGTGTTAATTATTGTTAATGTTGGTAGTTTGTCCCGCGATAAATCCTGGGTTTTTATTATTTTCTTGGGGCGGACGGCCGCCCGCTGCTAAATTACCAGCGCAGCGACACAGATGCAAATGAGCGTGTCGGTCTACATCCGGAGGACAGCGCATTGCGGTCCAGGAAATTTTTTTTATTTGTAAATAACAATGTTGCTATTAACTCCGGTCCATTTAACTTTTTTTTTTTAATTTTGCACTGTTTTGCCTTGCTTGGGTCGTGCAAGCGAGAAAAATTGCGATGGGCCGGAGCGAAGGGGGAGGGGGGGGGGGGGTGGCTAGTCATTGTTGCATTTCTGCCGGTCAGGCGGGTTTGGTTAAGTGCGACGCTCGCCGGTGCTTCAAGCGCGGTATCGCCTCTAAGCGCAAGGCTGCGGATTGGCGCATAGGGCAACTGTGATATTTGAGCGGTAACCGTATTATTATATGGCGGAGAAATGAAGATAAAGGGTGTGATGCAAGTTCCTTGGGCGCTTTCTATAATCTGTATCGGGTGTTTCATGCCTAAAAATTACTCGCGACTTTGATCCATTTTTACTCTTATAAAAACATAGTTAGTAACTGTATAAGTGAAACACTCCAACCAGCGAGCAGTATGCAAGCATGCGTATGTCAAGTTCATTCAAGACAGCCTGAAGGATTTTGAAATCCCACCAAATGCCGTATACCAAAAGCTAAGGTGTTTTCACATCAAAAACTCATCGGGTCCGTGGCTCCCTCTTGCGTTAGTAGTGAAACTTCACAGTTAGAAGTATAAGAATGTCTACGAATTTAAGTCCACGCACAACAAACTACACGCAATTAAGGTAGCATTGAAAGTAGCAAACCCATTGTTAAAATGTGTTCCAACAGAAAAGCTGCTGCAAGCGAATGTATTTTCGCTGTAGTTTATTTTTTCTCAGCTAACTAACAGCGTTGCCTGCAACGCTACTAATGCCATCTATGTGTGTGTGACCGGCTGCAAACATGTTTCACTTAAAAATGTTCGAACATTCACTTGTAATTAAACAATAAAGCACACAATAGTTAAAACAAAAACAATAGAAAAAATCCTGTTGAGTTACCACCCGCGAAAGAGTTTAATTTTTATTCGCTAAATAATGCTCTTGAACAATTAAATTAAACAATAATTTAAACAATTCGAACAGATATGGCGAATAAATTCAGAAAAAAAGAGACTTTTGTCTTACCCTATACTAAGTTCGTTATTCTCCTTCCAAACATTTTTTGACGTGACAACGTCTAATAAATAGATGAACGCCGGCTGCACGCACGAAAAAGTGTCCCATTACGCACATTGTTCCGTTACACTGTGTCCCGTTACACTCATTGTTCCGTTACGCTGTGTTCCGTTACGCTGTCGGCGAGTGCAGTAATAATAGGTTATGTTACAATTGACTAAAACATTATGGTGATTCATACTTATAGTTGATGATAGATATTTGATTACAGTTTATTTATATGAAAACTCATTCATAATTATATTTAAACTTTATAGCTAAACGCCAGTTTTTTAAATTAATTACAAGTCATCTACACGTGAACTGTTTCGTCGACTGTTTATAAAATGAAGTGAAAAGTTAATGTGGTTTTCATTGATTATTACAACAATAATTTCGGCAATAAAGGTTAATTATTCTTGCATTTTAAAAATCTGATTACTAGTATAATTTCAAGTATTTATTCTTTTAATATTAAAATAAAAATGATTCAATTTTATTCATAAAAGTATGCAATCATTTCATCAATGTTTTGTTATGACGTTGTCACGTTAAACTATCGTCCGTAAACCGACTTTACAGACAACCAATTTTTCTTTTAAATCCCAGTGCGATCGAGCAATATACGTTACACGCGTCACCCACTCACTTCCGATACTCTGTGATTCTGATACTGCTCTACCAGCTGTAAAAAAAAGTTTCACATCCAAATTTTTTTTTTTAAAATGTTCTCATTAGCTGGAATGCACTGTAGACGACGGCGCTGACTCTCTCTCTCTCTCTCTCTCTCTCTCTCTCTCTCTCTCTCGGCTGTGGTAGGTCCCTTTGAAAAGCCACCGCGCGCCGGCAGCGGAGGTAATTTTCGACGCCGCTTATCGCGGTATAAATTCCGCCGAAAACGGGCCGGCTACAGCCGCAGAAACGCTGCGAAAATTTCGAGCAACGGCTCTATGCTGGTATGCGGTCCCGCCCGCCCTGCAGTTAAACTGAGAGAGAAAAAAAAATAGATTTTTTTTTTCAATTACATATCAGTTTAGACTGGATTTTGTTTCTTACACGAATAAAAAAAAATATTTTTTTTCAAGCACATGTATATGTTTATACTGTATTTTGTTTCTTACAAGAAAAAATACACCTAGCTTTTTTCCAATGACATGTCCGTTTAGATTGTATTTTTTTTCCTTCCACGAAAAATAATAGTACATTTTTTTAAAGTACATATCTATTTAAACTGTATTTTGTTTCTTACACGAAAAAAAATAGCCTTTTAAAATTACATGTCCGTTTAGACTGAATTTTGTTTCTTCTACGAAAAAAAAACTACTTTTTATTTTCAATAACAAATATGTTTAAAATGGATTTTGTTTCTTATACAATTTTTTTTTTCAGTGTCATGAGTTTCCACTGGATTTTGATTTTTCCACGAAAAGAAAAATTAAATTCGTCTCGTTTGTCAAACGTCGTTCATCGAAAACAGGATATTTTGTAATAGCCACAATTTTTTTATATTCGAGTGAAAAACTTCAGAAACAATGCAGATTCACAACTGAGTAGAAAATATATTAATCAATGTGCGATTTACACACACATGTTATTAAGAGTGCACCAGGTTTTTTTTAACGTGCATAGAAGTAAACATCTAAGTTCAACACTTTTCTTGTAAAAAATTAATTTTTGTTAAAGCAACAAAACTTGGGTAAGCAAACCTTCTTTACGCGAGGCAAACGATTATTTAATTTTTTTTATTTATTCAAGACAGCTGATACTAAAAGTTTTCCCGTTGGCTTTGTGTATGATTATTGTGGAATGAGTATAAGATTTTTTTTTTGTCTTCCAGCGGATGACATGAGTGTTCGAATGCAAAATATTAAACACATCAGAAAGTACTTTCGAAGTTTCTAAAACCGCTTCGTTAGAGAAAAGTAAAGGGGAAATAAAACGAGCAAGACTGAAAGAAAACAATTAGGTTAAACATAGGCTCTAAGCCAAGGACTAGGAGAGGAATCAAAAATCGATTAACTGCATGATTACCGTAGGGGTAAAAACCACTCGATTTGCATAGAACAACGTCAGTGATTATCTTTGGAGATCCGTCTGTTTGCTAAACGAGATAAGAAACCTGAAAACTAATTACGCCACATGTTTTTCGGCTGACCATTAGGTAAATTTTCACCATTTACTCTCCCGAGATTTTTTTTTGAAAAAGCCATTATCAACTATCCCCCGAGACAACAGTATAAATACGTCAGCAAAAATTATTTTTGAGGTTATTATTCTTTAGACGAGTCATGAAAAAAATGATGAGAGAATTTTTACGATGCTCTCGCACCATGCAACAAATATTCACACGATTAATACAGGCTAAATACAAATAAAAATTAATTATGTGCTTTAAATTATAAACTTTAGGGGTTGAATACTGGTCCATATAATTAAAATAATATTTATTGTGAATATTAGTAATACAAATAGTGTTTATAAAATTTTTCAAGTATATTTTCTAGTTATTTTAATAAAAGAAACGTTATTTGAAAAAAAATATCTAATTCAGCGGCAAATTATGCTAGTTGTTATAACCAGTTGTTCACGCGGTAAAGCACCGTTACACGCACAGCTATTATTTTTATTTTTTCACTGTGGGGAACGTTATTAAGTCTCGGGTATGATCGGATTGTCGTTGTGATCCCCATGCGGCAAATTTGAAGGGTATCAAAAGCGTTGCCTGTCAATTACGGACAAAACAGCAAGCTAACAATGCAGTTTATGTCATTCAAAGCCCCGCGATTAAATTATCGTGTGAATAACAACTTTACGTGTGAAAATTTCGTAAATAATCTTAACGATAAATGTACTTGTAGCGACAAATAGCAAAGTAAGCATTAAAACGTTTATCAAACTAAAAATAAAATTAATTTTTACATCCAAAGGCAACTAACAATTTTAAAGCGGTATAAGTACATAGAATTAGTAAAAGTAATAGTAGTATTAGTAGTGATAGTAAAATTTGGAGTAATTACTATAGTAAGTCTGTTTTTTTTTTTACGATTTGAAACCTTCTTAAAAATTCCTTTAGGTAAATTTTCCTTGAAAAGTGCATCCTAAAACGGAAACAAACAACTCCCATTTAAAGGTCTGTATGAACTTAAAGGCAAAGTTTTACGTCAGTCGTTACATGTACTGAAATCAAGAAATCATGTGGTATACAGTTTTTAATTGACTGTTTGTATGCGACCTCTTTATTTTTGGAATATCATTCATTAATAGAGACCTGAAAAATTCGCGGATTCATATCTTGGTATGCTAAAATTCAAATAATTTTACCTAAGTACTGCTTCTGCCATTGGTTCACTGTTAATCTGGAGGACTGAGGGCCAATTAGAGACCCTCACTCATAGAAGTGTCGAATCACAGGCCACCCAGTCGAGACGACTCACAAGTCAGCAGCCAATGAACAGTTGGCATTTGCCCGAGCGTGCAGAGGATATTGGAGTCTATCCGATCTCTATTCATTAATCAATAAAAATTTGGTCGTCCCTAAAAAACCCTGAAAAAACGTTTATATGGTTTTATGGGAAACCTAATTTTTATTGATTTAATGAATGATATATTAAAACGAATAGTTTTAATACGAAGGGTACATACGAACGATTATTCCACAACTGTATACCACATGATTTCATTATTTCTGTACATTTTGAACTGACAAAAAAAATATTTGCCTTAGGTTCGTAAAACTTTAAATAATAAATTATTTGGAATAAATAGAGACCTGTAAAATTCACGATTTCAAATCCCTAAAGGATAGACTCCATGATCCTCTATGCACTCGTGCAAATCACATCTGCTGATTGGTTACCGACTCGTAACACCTGTTGACTGGAATGATCGTGATTCGCTAATTATTCTGTTAAAGATTTTTCATTGGCCCAGAGTCCTTCAGATAAACTGTGGCCCAATCACTGAAGCAAAATACATAATGTCAAAAGTATTTGGACTATATCCTATCGCGAAATGAATCCGCGAATTTTACAGGTCTCTAGATAAACAATACATAGTTATATTTTGAATTTATTTAAAATCACTAAATAAAAAAAAACGAAATATTAGAAGCAAAATGAGTGAGGATACTACCGCCTACAAGTGGGTACTATCTCGCTGAATCTGCCCACTTTGCTGGTGGCAGTATCTGTTGGTAGGTACCCACTGGTTTGCAGGATACTGTACGAGCTGCCGAGCAGTCCGCGGATGTGACGTCACGGAGGCCAGCCGTCCACCGTCGCAGCTGAGATGCCACGCCCACACGGAGAAGTGCGATTACTAGACACCTGTATTTCGCGAATACATTTCGTGTCAAGGTATTTCACAAAATACTGTAGCTTTTCTCCTGCGGTTATTGGCTGAGGTCGGTGAGAGGTGTCGTCCCGCTCTTGACGGGGCCAATGAGAATGTGGTCACCGTACTGCTCTCCACCCTCAAAATTTGCCATGACTAGAGACCTGCAAAATTCGCGGATTCATTTAACTCTAGGATAGACTCCACAGTCCTTTAAATACTCGCGGAAATGACACCTGTTCATTGGCTACTGACGCGTGAGACGTCTCAACTAGGCTGTCCGTAATTCGGCACTTTCTTGGTTTAGTGTTTCCCATTGGCTCATAGTTCCCTGGATAAAATGTGGGCCAATCGCAGAAGCGGTACGAAGGTATAGTTGTTTTGATGCTAGCCTATCGCGAAATGAATCAGCGAATTTTGCATGTCTCTAGCCATGACTCTTAGAAAAAGCTACAGTGTTTTGTGAAATACCTTGACATGAAATTAAATCGCGAAATACAGGTGTCCCTACCGATTACTAATTCGTTTGTATTTTCCTTTCTTTAAACTGTTAAACAAGGTCGTTTTTTTGTTTGTTAACGAAGGCCGTATTGGGCACAGGTGTACGAGAAAAATACGTGTCTGACTAAATGACATATTTTTAAGGAATTAAAATTTATTTACCTCAACAATTTTAGGAAAAGCATGAACTATGGATACTGACAAAGTTAATATTTATATAAATAAAAAAGTTATTGTTCGTTGGTTCGAAATTTTAAATCTCCGAAAGTTATTCACTGAATGCTTTGAAATTTTAACACACCGTTACATTGGAATACGCGTGTGTTTTTATATACCTATGTCACACATGCGACATGTAAAAATAAAAATATTGACAGGTAAACACATTAAATTGTAATATTTTCATCGCTATACGTAGTGCGACATATTAAGACATATAAGGTGATATGAAGATATATATATATATATATATATATGAGACATGAAAGTATAGATGGCGATATAGATATATATAGATATAGACAGATATATAGACAGACATATCGTCGCCTGAGAATTGGAGTGTTCTATGTCCATTGAAGTAGGAACTGAGATATAAGCATTTGAAAGTTCAAATAACTATGAATAGCATGACATAGAGCAAAATAATATTGGTCTTAAATTAAGAACAAACATTTTTATGTGCGTAGACGTGTGTGGATATAGTACACATGAATACTAATATAAATTTTGTGTACATAGCATAAAAAACCTAAAAAGTGGACATAGAACACTCCAATACTCAGGTGGCAATATATATACACACACAGAGATAGAGAGATAGAGAAAAATGCTTTGTATATGTGCCCAACTTCAAACAAATTACAAAAAAAAAATAGATTGAGGTATTGCAACGCATGCCGGGCATTAGGTAACATATGTATGTGTGTGTATTTCTAAAAATGCTATATGCACCAACATGCGTAAATATGCAATTCCTAATGTGCGACCGCATGTGCTGTCACAATCGATTGCAGCGATTCATGTAGTTCCAGCCCACCAACAGAAATGCGCCTAACATTTCTTCGAGACTCCTGCTACCTGTTGTCACAGACTGGAAATGTGCGGACCAGAGTTCGCGTGAGATGCGATGGTGTTGTCCCAGTTTGTGTTGCCACAAAGAGAAGAATGTTCCCGAAGAAAATTTTTTTTTTTTAATTATTTTTAAGCTGACACCACTGGATCGCCGTTCGAAGGGCAGAATGGTGCGACCGGACATAAGAGCGGCTATGCACAGTCAGGTACGTAAAATCTGAGCAGAAACTTTGCAGGTTGTACAACTTTGCCCCGAGTCACGGCCGTGCGAGCTGGCTCAGCGAGGCTACCGCAGGCAAGAGGGGTTTCTGGGGGCCTTTGGGGTGCGATCGCATGCGCCGTACGTCGCTTAATCTAATTAGCGTCCCCCCTTTTTTTCATTTCCCCCCTCCCCTCGCAACAATCCTTTTACACTCTTCTCTACCCGTGCGTGAGTGCGTCGACGAAGATATATTGCACTTGGGGGGACGGTGAAAGGCTTTGAGATGGCTTTAAAGAGGGAGCATAAAGAGTCCCCCCTCTCCCTTAACTACCTCCCCCCCTCAGGACTTAAATCAATCCCTGTTTCGAAAGTTTGTATTTTTTATTTTGAAACTCTTTAAAAATATAAGACACCTGAACTAGCAGAAGACAAGATCGGTCAATGATACCTCGTTAATCTCTGGATGAGCCACCCCCGCTTGTGAACGCATGTCACACCAATAAGGGCGGTATTCCAAGACGTTCGGGTAAGGTAGCGAATAAGCACTGCCTTGTTGGAACACGACCGTAACCTATCTCGCGGGCCGAATTCCATAACGTGTCCAAACCCCATCCCAGTAAGGAAACAAATCGACAACAGTTTTAATAAAAGGTGCCCGCCACGAGGCTAGAAAATGATTTCTACGCATTCTAGTGGAAGTTTCGCAACAATCGATACAATTCTTAAGACAAACTATAGATAGCAGCACCATCGCACAAAAACAAAACCGCGTTTCTAAATTTCTCAGGTATTTTTTTTAAGTTGCGATAATTTATTGATACGACCATAAAAGTGTACTAAATGTACTCTAGGATAGTTTCACTATCATTAAGTTTCATTTATCACACAAACAAGCATGATACTTTTCACGATAATCACGAAAGTGACTATGTACGAATCAATGGCGCGAGACGCGGGACTACCCTCTGGACGAAATCAACGAATAAGTGAGCCATGCGCATGCGCGGAATTTAAGCAACAGATACTTCACGGATATGTCACCAAAATACGTTCCCTAAAAACAAGGGACTGGCTATGTTCTATCTTGCACTAGGAAGACAGTTAGGGTAACAGATGTAGCATACTCAACACCTAACTCCTTATTTTCATGTCTTTTAATACCGGCCTAACAGCGATATTTCGGTCCCATGGCTAATTCCGTTATAAGCAAGATTATTGTATATCTGTAACTATTACTTTTTTAATTCATACACACACCCCGCTCACCACGCCATCATACCGTGAAATAATTAAAGGAAAATTTAGAAGGAAAAAAAAATTCGAATAAAAAAAACCTATAATTAAATTTAAACACTCCACCAAGGACACACATCCACTTACCTGGCATTAGCATTAGATAATAATACTCAATTTCTATACAGTAAAAAGTGTGATAATGAATTATTTAACTTTGCAGGAACGTTTTAAAACAAACTACCTACTAGAATTTATGGTCCCGAGAGAATTTTCAATCGACACGAAAAATTAACAAGCTTGCTTAAAATAATTGGTTTTGTCATAAAACTTTGAAAACGGTAGTGTAAACTGTTACACACCGAACGTAGAATAAGCTAAAATTTAACATCATGAACATGACATCTTCTATACTTTGTAGACATATCGTTATAACCATATAAATAAAAGTAGCCTGCAAACTTGACCATGCAATTATTTTTATTTCGCTTGGACTTATGGCGGTTGGATATACCTTGCCTTTTTAGGAGAACTTTCTAGGAATAAGTTCCCCGATACAACCTATCACCTTTAAATGGTTATCTGAATGATATGGAAACAATCAGTACTTATACTAAAAATTTTAATTAACACCACAGCATCTCTACCTTAAAAAGTATTTTCCCCCCTCAGAGCCAGATTTTGTCTCCCTAGGTAGGTAATTGAAACGTTTCCAAAATAATACAGATAATGAAGTTATTCCTAACTCAAAGCAGGCAATTTCTTATCACGCCAACCGCACTGTAGCATGCCTACAACCAAAATGAAGGTTGGCTCGGTAGTCATCATGCTTCGAAATCTAAACCAAACAAAAGTATTCAATGGAACGCATTTGGTGATAAGAAAACTGATGATCAACGTGATTCACGCGATGATACTCAAAGAGAAATTCAAAGGTGAGGAAGTTCTCATTCCGAGGATTACGATGATCCCAATCGATATGCTCTTGGAGTTTAAACGAATTCAATTTACGATTCGTCTTGCATTCGCCATGACGATTGACAAATCACAAGGCCAATCCTCAAGTGTTTATGGTCTTAATCTAGAAAATGCATGTTTTTCTCATGGTCAATTGTACGCGGCATGTTCACAATTCGGGAAACCATCCGCTTTATCTGTCTTGCGCCTGATAACGAAACGAAAAGAGAGAAGAGAATCAACCTGAGTGCAACCCATGGAGCAAAATACATAGCTTCAATAAAGAAAATTTTTTTGCTGACACGCCATTGAATTACTTGATTTTTGTACTTTTATTGTATTTTTAGTATTAATTTTATTACGTTAATAAAATCCTAAATTAAGTATAGCTAAAAGTTAACACAATATTCATTGACTGTTAGGCGGTACGAAGTTCGCCGGGTCAACTAGTAGGTATATATATATATATTATATATATATATTTTTTTCTTTCTGAAATACGAATTTGACTTACTAGGTATTGCCCGACGAGTGCCGTATTTAGAAAAATATTAAAAACTTTGCAAATTCATACCTATGGACCCAAATCCTTTGAACCTAAGAGCCCGTGCTACGGACGTAAAGATTCTACACTGTCAAAAATGGTCACCTTCAATTTAACAAGAAAGCTGGTTACAAATTACCCAGGAATCTTCGTGAATTTACAGACACTGAGTTCACTTTAAAATGATCCCAAAAGAATTATCCTGTCTTGATTAGAAAACTGGTTAAGTCTACAGCAAGATCACGCCTTTTTATGTTCTCGCTTACAAGTCAGAATCCAAAATACGACATAGTTTCTACGTAGATTCAGTACTTGAAGTCATGAAGAACTCTTGGTTTATTTAGTTAAATTATTCTTCATTGTAAATTCCGTAAATTTTTAATAATTTCTAAGAGTGTAATCAACCACTGTGGCCGAGTCTAAACATAGTTGCCGAGTGTTTAAAAGTGGAATTAATCGTACTGACGAGAAGAAAAAAAACAGTTAGTAGAGAGTGTGGCTAAAATTAATGTAATGTATTCTACGTCTGGTTGTGGATGACGGTAATTGTTTCGTTTTTTTTTTTCCGGAAGAGAGTTAGGGGGGAATGGGGACAGAACAACCGTGAAAACCTCATAAATGCGGCGAGTAATTAACTGAAGTTAATTTCGGTGATGACGGTCCGTAAACAATCCGGTGTGTGTTGGGGTTAGGTAGAGAAGGGGGGGGGGAAGTGGTGATGACCCGCAAGTGGCGAACGAGCTGACGTTTCAGGCCAACGAGCCGGCCTGATGAAGGGACGTCACAGCCTATCACCAGCTCCGGTGACCGAGGGGGGGGGGGAGAGAGATTGCGTTTCCGTCTGCGTCACGACGCACCGCCAATCACGCAGAGCGCAGCGCGTCGATCGACGTCACCGCGCGGACGCATGCCTGATCACTAGAGACACGGAAAATTCGCGGGTTCAATGACCTCCAGGATAGACTCCAATATCCTCTACACACTCGGGCAAATGCCAACTGTTCATTGGCTGTTGACTTGTGAGTCGTCTCGACTGGGTGGCCTGTGATTCGACACTTCTATGAGTGAGGGTCTCTAATTGGCCCTCAGTCCTCCAGATTAACAGTGAACCAGTGGTAGAAGAAGCGCTAAGGTATAATTATTTGAATTTTAGCATAACACGAAATGAACCCGCGAATTTTCCGGGTCTCTACTGATCACCAGGGGCAGGCATTTTTCGCGAATAAATCTGAACGCCTACCAGACTGCAACAAGGCATACGCCGCGCCAGCGGTTTCTTCCTTGTGATAGGCGGCCGTCTGCGAGAGAAGTAGTTGCCTTATTTGGCTGAGCCACTCAGGACGCATTTGGTTCCGCAATGAATTACAGTGATTGGTGTTTTTGACAATCGTCGCGTACCTGAAAGAAACCCGCCCTATCACGAAACACGGACGATGCTACAGTGTTTTAACTTTCAGCTAGTCTCGGAATCTTTTCGCGATATATGCATGCCCCTAGTGATCACCAGAGACCGGGGAAAAAAAATTCGCGGATTCCATCTCGCGATACGCTGAAATTCATAAATAACTATATATCTCTCTGCTGCTTCCGCCCCATTGGTTCACTGGTCGATCTGGAGGACTGTGTGCCGACAAGATACCATCAATCAAAGAAGTGTCATATCACAGGCTTCATAAGGCCCAGATGCCAAACGAAAAGGAGGTTTTTTCCCGGGTGTGCAGAGAATCGCGGGGGTTTATCCTGTAGGTCATTCAAAACGCGAATTTTTCCTGTCCCTAGTGATCACTCGCCCACTTGAAGTCACACGAGTCCGAACGACCAATAGGAGCCGGCCTAATGGTTGGAATTCGCAATTTTAAAAAAAAATGATAGAATGTTTCAGTACCCGCCAGAAACGTTCAACATCCAACCTATGTAACGAGCATATTCATGTGTTCCCATGTTTCAAACACAATACCTTTTCCAAACCCAGACACTATATTTAACGTAGAATTCTTTAAAATAATGCCAAAGTGATAAATATAGGCAAATTGTGTTTTCACGTACATTTCTGGACTATTTAAGTTTTACCAAATATAGGTATATTTTAAAGTTTCATTTGCCACACCAACACGTTTGGCGTGTCCCCTAATTATCACGAAAGCGACTATATACGGGTTCATGTTGCTGCACGTGGGTTCGCCATCTTTGTGACACGTTTCCGTTCCATTTTTCGCTAAATTACTCATACCAAATACCGTATACCGGGAGCTAAGATGTTTACACATTTAAAAACATCACGTGATTTATTAACTACTCAAGATATCCCAGTGATGTCTGTTTACGAGAATCATGTAAGTATACGCCGAAGGTGGGTGAGTAGTTCGATTTTGGTATATAGTTTTGAAAATATATTTTTTGGAAAGTAAAATGGTTCAAACGCGAGTTTTTTGTACTAATATTTTGGCATCAAAACATCCAGCGGAGAGATTCTTGAAAGTATTCAAGGGCCCATGCATTACACCTTTATCTCCATTTCCCCGCCTTAAAATGCAGTGGTTGCCGCTGGAATCTCACAGTTGCCATGTGCATAACGAAACTATTGCGCGTCAGTCCACATCCTTGTGCTTTAGAGGCGATACCGCGCTAGAAGCAACCAGCGAGCGTCGCCCTTAACATCCCCACCTCTCTAGCACAAATATACCTCTGAGAAGACGGTCAAACTTTTCCTCTCTCTCTACTTCACCCGCCATGCTGGAATTTCGGACTTGCATTTTTTATTTCATGCTGATTTGAGATGTTTATGGGGGGAAAAAATTCTAAAAATTAAAACCATCCTATTTGTATGAATTACAGAAAAACAGAAAATTAAGCTCTGGTAAAAAAAAGAGGAAATTAATCAGGCAGAATTTTTAATGTGAACATTTGCCAGAATTTTTAAAAGCTGCATAAATAAAATTATATTAACAAAAAAAAAGTTTTTCAAGCAAGGATTCCGTAATAATTTCAAAAAGAACGAAAATAATGACGAAAAAAAGGCAAGTACTCAACATTGCGTTAAATTTTATCATCTGCCGTGAATATTGCTTTCAATTTTTTTTTAAGCATTTCGCTACAGACGTCGTGATTTCCGTTTTCCCACGGTTTTACGAGGAGAAAAAAAACACCAAAGGAAAATTCTGGGATGGTTATATTTTAAAGAAAGGTAAAAAAAAAAAAAAAAAACACGCACACACATTGGACTGTGCCGTAGACATTTTACAGCACTTCACAGACATAAACCAGCGGTGACTCCGCGGTGCACGAATATTTCATCGGCAGGGCACGCGGCTCGCACGTTTACTGTCGCGCAGTCGAGAGTACCCGACGAAGCCTTCCACGGGGAAGTACCTACTGGTTGCGGTTTGACGACGGGAGAATGGGGGGGCAAGGAAGTACCCTCGCGAATTACGGGCGAAAGTGGAGCGGAGCGGAGCAGAGCAGAGCAGAGCAGAGCAGAGCAGAGCAGAGGTAAAAAAAAAAAAAAAAAAAAAAGTCGCTGCGAGCCCCAAAACCGCTTACAGAAGAACCCAAGAGATTAATAATAATAATAATAATAATAAATTCACAAAAACATCGAGCTGTCTGTCCACGAATAGTATTTCAGACTTTATCTTTTACGTCGTAGTAGTCTTTCTACTTTTTTTTTTAATATAGCTATATATTTTTAAAATCAAGCAACTTCAGATACGTACTATCTCCATTACTATGTAAAAAAAAAATGATACGGTCACCCTTCAAAGTTTCATTTTTTTATGCTTTGTTCGAGAAAAAAAATCTGCGCGCATTTACAGTGAACGGAGGAGCTTCAGAAGAAACCACGCGATTCTAAAACTGCTCGAGATATATCCGAGTTGTGTCTTTGCGAAGAGCATTTAAGAATTTGCTGAGGGAGGATGATTAGTTCTGTTTCCGTATTTTGTTTTTTAAATGTATTTTTTAGGAGAGTGAAAGTGGCTAAAACGTGTGTTTTCAGAATTATATAAATATTTTTTTAGGTATGAATCTCCCGGTACAGATACTTGAAAGCACTAAAGGGACTTCCGTTACATTTTTAATCTTCATGTTATGGTTACCGCTCGAATCTCAAAATATATTTGATTCAACTTTAAATGGTAAATTAATATATTCATTTGCAGTCATTTCATTTTTAAATACATCGAAAGTGGGATAGAGTGCGAAAAATTTCCATGTTACAAATGTTCGACTTACAAACTTTGATGGCTTTCGTGTGCGTGGTACATACGCAACTGCAAGAAAACATTATTATATATAACCACCATTATCTTGGTTTGCCATTCGGGTGAAAATCTCAAGTTTACCAAAAGGTGATTACAGGAATAAACGTCCCGAATGTAGGGCAGAGGTTGCTGCAGGGATATTTTTGGCCGTGTTTGTAAAACGGGATATATATATATATATTGTATGTTCGTTTTTAATAAAACGCAGGTAAAAAATATATATATATTCAGGGCGCAAAATGGCGTGTTTTCGCTCGCGACCCGGCCTGGGACGTCTGCCCGAGATTGTCGCAGCCAGTCGCCGAAATGAAAAGATGCCCAGGTCGGCGGAAGAAATCCCTCCGCTCCCTGGGGAAGATGCCGGTCGGAGATGAAATAGGACAGATCAAAAGGAGGAGGTAACAGGGTGTCCAGGGGAAAAGAGGTCTTAGGGAACAGGAGGGGTGGGGGTAGAGAAAAACAGCGGCGCAAGAAAATTGCCTTTCGCGTCCGGGGTTAGGAACGCGCTGTTTCACTCGGGTGACGTAATAAAAGGTCATTCCGGTCTGCAAATATTAGGTTCAAGGGTGAATTACCAAAACGTATTTTTTTAATCAGGGGGGGGGGGGGAGGTAACCTGTTCCGAAATTTGTGTTAACTAAACGGGTTGATAAAATGTTGATAAATGAGACGCTGTCTGGTGTTTCTTAGCACGGTATCGCCTCTGAAGTTTAGTCGTTTCATCGTGAATGGGGCATACGATATTTAAGATTACTCGTGTCCTGTGGACACTATTTTTTATTTCGAAAGGTTACGCGCAGTCATATTTCAAACTTCGCTGCATTACCAACGGTTTTCTCACAACCACGCCATTTTAGATGAAAGTTAACTTAATTTGAAAACTTCACGAATTATATTTATATTTGAGTAAATAATATGTATTTTAGTGTTGTTTATTTTAATGTGAGCGGTGCACGTCAGTCCCTTCAGAAACGACAAGCGGTGTTAATTTCTACAGATGCTTTAACCGGGCTTAAAAATATTAATAATCAAGTGCGTACGCAGAATATAATTGCGTTGGTGAAAAAAAAAAAAAGGGGGGGATGTGAAGAACCACTTTCCCCGTCGTTTGCTTTCATATTCTTTTCTTTTGATGGTGGAAATAATAGATTTATATATATTTTTTTAGGGGGGGGGGGGGAGAGGAAGAAGTATTTGCTCCCTCGCCCCCTTCCACATGCTACGCCGCTGTTCCAAATCCCGGAACTGCTAGATCTCTACCGGAATATACAGCATGGTTTGTTTTTTTATTCACGCACCGGACTTTTCCGGAGTGCGAAGCTCCAAGCGCGCCAAGGACGTAAGGAAACGCGATTTCCGGCCTTTTAATGCGAACCGCTCGAATCTGAATGTTTTTCGCTCGTCACTTCCCACGCAATCCTCTCTCCACAAAAAAAAAATATATCCAAAATTGAAAAAAAAAAAAAAAAAAAAGACAGTGAGCATTTGAGCTTCAAAGCAGCATTTGTGTGTAGGGAGGAGGGAAAGAAAATCTGGGAAGGATGAATCTGACGGTGAGGGAAAGTGGGTTGGGTGGGGAAACGGACTGAAGAAGGGGGGGGGGAAAGAGAGAGAAATAAAGCTGAGTTATGCATGAGGATCCACGGGCTTGTAGACTGCTGGTCTGGAGCAACGCGAAGGAAGGATGAATGTAGTTCGGGCATTATGCAGATGCAGGCGCTTGTGCGCTTGTGCGCTTGTGCGCCTGTGCGCCGAGGAGATACAGACAGGTGCAACGAGATGCTGGCGAGAGCGCGTTCTTACGGGAGTGGAGGGGGGGGGGGGTTGTTTCCTCAACCTCTTTGCTTCTATTATTTTGCGTTTTTGCACATGATTTGAAATAAAAAAAAACATAATAACCATATTTAATTTTATAACAAATGCTATTAGGCAAATGAACCTGTCCTCATTTATCTGCTTTATCAACGTAAAGAAGAATTTTTATGTCAGTCCTAGCATGGACTGAAATAATGAAATCGTGTGGTTTACAGTTTTTGGTTAACCGTTCGTATGCAGTCTTCGCCTTAAAAAACTCTTTATTTTTGGTACATCACTCATAAATCAATATAAAATTACGTTTTTTTTTTTTAAGATGAAGCCTACATTCTTACGGTTGATCCAACACTGTATACCACATTATTTCATGTTTTGAATACAAGCTAGGTTTTACATAAGATTTTGCCTTTAAGTTCGCATGAACATTAAATAAAGAATTTATCAATATAAAAATGTATATATGTATATACAAGAATAAACTATGATTAAATGATAAATTGATTTTAAACTATGTGCAAAATACAAAATAATAGACACAAAATAATTTATAATACTACCCCTTTACGACAGGAAATCTACCAAAATCTGCGATAAATTTCCCCTGACTCTTACCTGAACAAAATTTCACATTTCCTGCACTAATTATTTTTAAATAATTTATTTATTTGCAAGGAAGAAATAATTTAAGGAAATTATAACTCCACCTGGCCTATAACTTATCTAGTTCTCATTCCGGTTACTTTATTTATTTTTTTATATTGCTGTAAATTTAATCGAAATCTTGCATTAGCCATTTTATAGTATTTATCACTATGCACTAAAACATCGTCTGAAAAGAAATCCTTTCACAGACTGGGTGATGGCAGGCAGGAGCATAACATTTTCCCCTCAAATTACTACCAAGGGGGAATTTAAATGACATTACAGTGTTTGGATTAAATTTTCTAACTAATTTCAACTTCCCTGACTTTTCCCTGATTTTTCCCTGACTTTCCAGAAGGTGCACACACTGTAAGAGGGCAACACACACTCTCGGAAAAACGCCATTACCTATGCACGTTAGCTCATTCAGAGCCGCGCGAAAGAAACGCAAAGAGAAAAAAAGGACAAGAATGGAGAAACAGGTCATCCGTCAAATTAAAAACAACAGAGCGAAAAAAAATATATATGGCGTGAAGAAAACAACGCAAATTTTGCCTTCCTCCCAAACGAAGATAAAATAAATTCTCAGGCCGGTATTTACGTTTTTCTTGAATTTTAAGACAGGTTACAAATCTTCCGTAAAATATGAGAAGCAATGTGTACAAAACCCTTTTGCTTTTAGTGCCGTAAATACTGGAATTTATAACAGGAACCTGGTTCTTTTGGATAACGTATAGCTGCTCATTAAATTTGTGAAATTTAAAACAGTCTGCAATTTGTGTTGATAAGCAGCTATGTGAAGCTAGGAAAATAATCTGTTTGTTTTGGAGGATTTAAAAATAATTGCCTTGTGACGAAAGGCTTAGTACGGTTCGTCTTACAAACTTTCTCTATACTTATCCATGGGTAAAAGAATTCACGACTCCAAAGCTAGAAGTTAGCTATTCTGAACTTTCAATAACTGCGGCTGGAAAGGCAAATAATACAATAATTGCGGCTCAAACTTAACGCTCTGAAAGTGGAAGCAGTTATCAAGTCCAAAGAAGACAACGTTATTAATTACAGCTAAACCACTTAGTGCTAAACTACTTGGTGAAAGAGGTGAAGGTTAGAAAAATTATGTTTGGAAACATATTTTATTCGATATTGACGTTTCCATAAGCCGTTGCTTGTCAGAATTTAATTGGAATTTGGGTTAATAACTTTGTTTTGTGGTTTGATTAAATTTTAAGATCTAGTTGTAACCTTCCAATGGCATTTTTGGTCTAATGAGTTTCATCGTAGTTGAAAGTTTGTTGCCCTATGCAATATTAGAGTTGAAACTGCGGAAGTCGAGGTGGCAGACGCAAATGAACAGAAGAATTACAGAAGAAGCATGTTACGTGTTTTCGCAGATTAAAGTCCATTCTTTAGTCGTGTCGGGGGTAGTTTGTTATTGAAAGTAAACTTCTCTGTACTTTTTTCTTTAGATAATAGCAATGTAGAGGTTTTCCCCCCCCCCTCTAAATCGTTGTTGTAAGAACTGAAAGACAGCTTTGATTCCGTAACAGTATTTTTTTATCGTTTTATATTGAAAACTGACATTTGAAAATCTCTTTATCTGTGATTCCAACCTCAACAAATTCCATAACATATCCCGTATTACAAGACACAAAAATAAGGGTATAAGTGTTAAAAATGGACCCTAACCGTATTCTCAGTGCACGATAGGACACGGCCAGTACCTTGTTTTTAGGGAACGGATGTTGGTGTCATATCCGTTGCCGACCTGTTGCCAAAATTCCACGTATGCGCAGAGCTCTCTTTTTTGTTGATTTCGTCCACATAGCGGACCCGCGTCTGGTGCCATTAACTCTTATATAGTCACTTTTGTGATCATCGGGAGACGTACCATGCGTGTTGGTGTGACAAATCAAACTTTATGGTAGCGAAAATATTCTAGAATACATTTGTGACACTTAAATGTCCATTACTAGAAATAATCGCAACCTAAAAAGTACATATTTGAGAAAATCGGAAAACAAGTCTATTTTTGTGCGATGGTGGTGCTATCTCTAGTATTTTTTGCCATAACTATTGTATCGATGGGTAGGAAACGTCCGCTAGAATGCGTTGGAACCAGTTTCTGACCTCGCGCAGGGCACCGTTTATTAATGAAGTGGCCGATTTGTTTCCTTACTGGGATTCAGTTTGGGCACGTTCTTGAATACGGTCCACGAGTAAACGTTACGGTTGTATCCCAACAAGGCAGTGCTTAATCACCCGAACGTCTTGGAATACAGCCCAGTGTCCATTCGCAGCATTGTTACCTACAGTTGTAACTATTCACAAACAAACAAAAAATTCAATACTACTTAAACCAATGACTGTACAGGAAAAACTATTTTTTGTAGTAGCCCGTTACTAAAATTTTTAGCTTTCCACAAAACTTATGTTTTATCAAAGCTAAATACTTAACAGTAAATTATATGAACTAATCCTAATAATAGTAGAAATCAAAATTGCGTTTTTTTCGGTTTCTTTCTTTTCCCTTTAAACACGTAAAACCCTTTTACTTAGAACTTGGGTTTGGACCTTTGAAACCTTACATTTTTTTTTCCATTTCGTGTAGCCACAGTTGCTAAAATGGAGCTTTGTCTCGAAAAAAGGAAGAAAGAAACAAGTCCTATCTCTCCGTTATCACCTTACAATAATAAACCCATCGAGTCCTACCTAGTGTGTGCTTTTGCGCGTGATACTGGGATAGAAGGATACCATTACGGGGCATATGGCCCAGCTTCTTTCTTTCCGTTGGTATCTTCATATCTTCAAGTGGCCACTTCAGCCCCGATGCACGCTCTTCAGACGCCTGGTGGGCCACGTGACCCTGGGGGTACAAGGTTAGGATCTGGTCGCTGTTCTTATGGTTTCTATTTATTCTTCAATTTTAGGCCAAGGAGGAGAAGAGGGCTAGCCACTAGAAACAACCTCCTACCCCCCCCCTTCTTAACCCAACAGCAGCATGTGCAGAATGTTCCGTTCTCGAGTGCGTACACTCGCCGCAGGAAGTAAGAAAAATAATGAAAATCCTCCCGGAAAATGAACCAGAACTGGACGTGCTATACTCCTTCCAAGTCTTAGAACATTCTTTTTTTTTCTGTTAAGTTATTTTACTATGTTCCAAACAATAAATCCATTAACAATATTTCGTAACTCATTTTACGCAAACAACTTATTAGTTATACTTTATCCTATTATATAAAAATATATAAGATATAGCAATATGTAAGATATAGCAATATTTGTAACTAAAATGGAGGAAAAACGATCTTGTCAAACGCTGACTAAACCTTTACAAATATAACAATATGATCTTACCGCGCCAGCATGTGATGCACACGTTAGTTTATATCGTGTGTGTGTGTGTGTGTGTGTGTGTGTGTGTGTATATATATATCTTGCAAGTGACAATTTTTGGATCATAATCCAGTTTTTATGTAAACCAGTTCCGGTTAGCTTAGTTTGAATATGACTGCAAGATACAAGAAATTAGCTATTTTGTTTATAGTGATAAACAACAGACAACTTGCAGTGCTAAAAAAAAAACTTTTCCAACCGTGCACTTTCTCACTGTGTACTTAAAAACAAATAATAATTTAGAAATGACTATAACTTTAAAATTGAATATAATAAATAAAACTTATCAAGCAAAATCTGTACCCTTGCATCGATTTCGGTAATTTTATGAAACATTCCAGAAATAATTACCTCATGATATATTAATTTACTCGTTTGATTTCCGCCCTTGGTCCGATCGCCAATACGGTCTAGGTTACGCGTCAGGCATATACCATTAAGGCCCTTCCCGCAGACTTTTCTTCTTCGCACTTCCATTTCCAACTATTCAAGCCTAGCGGTAGAATGTTAGGCAGTTTTCAGATATATGGACTGATTTACACGACTCTGCGCTTCTTTTCGTAACACAGAAAGGATTTTATTTTAAGAAAGGAAAGTTTTGGAAAGATATACGGTGAAAGTTTTGTCTGCTCTACCATAAATGTGTGCAGAAAACATCTTGACGGGGAAATGTGAAGTTTCCTCGTTCGGTTTCGGACGAAATTTAACAGCTATTTTATGACGCTATTTATCATTTATTTTTATTACCTGCAGACAGTTCAACTTCCGTACTTTATTAAGTTCATTTTCAGAAATGTCGCAATACAAGCAGGACTAGTTTTCACAGCTAACTTGTATCTGAATAAAAAAAAATCATATCAGTCACGAGGACTGCCGACAGAAGTGAAAACTGAAAACTATAAACAAACAGTTGTTATTTTTGGATATCCAAATTAATTGTTTGATCTTAAATTAAAACTTGTAAATCAAAGTAACTATTATTAATATTAATAATATTGAGCGGGTAATGACCTCTCGGAATAAACAAAAATAATATACAAATAATTTTATATGTATAAAACTATGTAAACATGTGTTAAAGACTGAAATAAGTTAATTCAATGACATTGTGATACCTAGTTATAAATCTTTGGGACCATTTCATAGCAGCAGTAATACAAACAGACTGCAAAGACTATTATTTTAACTTTAATTCACATAGTTGTCTATGCAATTTCATATTCTTTTCTTAATGCACATGTTTACTGTTTTAATATTACCATTTTGTTTAGTTTATAGTTATTTATAAGTGTTTCTCATTATTTTAAGCTTTATGGGAACTATGACCTCAGGCCATAGAAAAATTTCTTGACCAGTATGATTTGGATTGTTGAAAAGGTTTTTTAATCATGGCAATCAGAATATGTAATACTGAATTAAGACATCAAGATGGAAATAAATGATTGAAATAATATTTGTGAAGAATATAATGCTTACTATGAGTAAATTGAGTTGCATAAAACTAGAACTGAGGTGAGCTGATTATCTTCACTATTTCCGAATATTGGTTTGACTGAATATATTGGATGACCACGACAGCAATTGACGCTATGGAAATAATCACCAATACCCAATATTTTTTTTCCTTACCATAACTTGTGTTAAAACCAGGAGTCTTGTAGACTTTACGAGTATCTGAATCTACCGAACTGAAGTCGAGGCAACATTGATATACGAGAATATTTCTAGTTCAAATTTGGTTTCTTAATAATTATCATAAACAATAATATTAGATTGGATTTGAACTTTTGATAAAAGCTGGACCCCACATAACTTCCTGCTAGTATACCTACAAAATATAATTTAAAACATGTGTTTGGTTCATTATATTAGGTATATGATTTGTGTATTGGGCATTCCAAAACAGTAATATATACCAAACACCTTTACTATTTACATATTTGACAGACTCGCAATCAAACTCAATATATGTATATATTATGTAAATAAATAATAATTATGTAATAGTAAATTTAAATAGATACTGCATAATAATTGCACACCACCATAATACACTCTTACAATATAATTAAGAAAATACAAATATAATTTGAAATAATAAATACTAACTTTGTAAAATATAATAGTGTACCTAACATAAGAAATATATTTTTTGATAAAAATCAGAGACTTTATAGCAATTTTTACGAAAAAATATTATCACACAATAAATATGTTTTATCACGTTAGTAAAATAACTCCTAAATTACTATAAAATACGCATTGCATAGTAATTGTAGGTATAAAAAAATAATGATGTTCTTAATTTTTAGGGTATATTTCTACAAAGACTCCGTTTTCTTCGTTATTCAAACTATATATCTACGTATATGAGAATATTAATATATTTATACTCACTTTTTACTGCACAGTAATCGCAGACTTAATATTTTAAATAAAAATCGAACAAAAACACAATTTTAACACTAATAGGAACAGATATAGTGTTATCGTTAACACGTCACGTGACCATGTCGATGACGACTTACATGAATTTACTCCCTATCCAAATCTTCCTATAGAAGTTTTCACTTCAAAAATCAATATAAGCTAAAAAGTTTCGACATCAAGGCTATAAGGTACGATTGGGTACAAGAAGTTGAAGACGAAGCACTAAGGGAATGAATGGGTGGGAGAAAATAGGAGTACACAGAGACAACCCAATCTCTTACAGCAAAGTCTGCCACACCTTCCAATTTTACTATTCTACAAGAAAAGGAAATACTATAAGTTGTGATACTGCATTCAATATTAATTAAGTGAATTTCACTAAATATTTATTAGTCGTTTTACCTATCGAGAAAATCGATAACCCTACTGCAAAAGTTTAGTTTTGAACTCGTTTCTATAGCACACAAAAGAATCACAAGCTTAAAAAAAATTTTGTTACGTGAGTTTGGCATCCACCATGTTATTCCTTTTTTTCTTATAATTATGTGTTTTATCACTATCATGAGATATGTGACGTGCAAACAATTGCAAAGAGCTGAATGGCATGGCTACATTCAACTAATGTGTCGGAATCTCAAACAACTTTCTAATACACTGTCGTTGGCATAGCTGCACTGATTACGATTGGTCATGCTGTAAGTCCCGTGTTCAATCCTTTACCAGCTGCACGCCGGTAACGATGGAACAGTATCTTAGAAGTAGCAGAAAAGACTCACAAAATAAAACTAACTATAAACGTATCTGCCTCTCGGAGTGAGAGCGGTGTATGCGTAGAGGTCACATCCGTCTACCTGCAGCATATTCTCTCCCATGGCTTATAATACATCAACAAGTAAAGTAAATGAAGCAGATTTATGCATGTGTATCTAGGGCCGGTATTCCAAGACACGAAAATAAGGGTTTAGGTGTTGAATGTGCTACACCTGTATCAAAACCGTATATCTAGTGCACGATAGGACACTACCAGTAACTTATTTTTGGAGAACTGATTTCGGTGTCTATCCGTGTCCGATCAGATGCTCAAATTCCGCGCATGCGCATAGCTCACTTTTTTTTATTGATTTCGTCCAGAGGGCGCACCCGCGTCTGTGGCCATTAACTTGTATATAGCCATTTTTATTGGTGTGCCAAATGAAACTTTATGATAGCGAAATTATCCTGTAATACACTCCTTACACTTTAATGGTCATAACAAGAACTTTTAAAAGTACTTGAGAAAATTAGAAAGGCTGTTCTATTTTTGTGCGATGGTGCAGCTATCTCTAGTGTTCTTTCCGTAAAAATTACAACGGAGGTCGCAAAACCTCCGCCAGAATACGTCGAGTTCAATTTTCTAGCCTCGCGCAGGGCACCGTTTATTTGAACGGTCGCCTGATTTGTTTCCTTACTCGGGGAGTCGGTTTTGGACCAGTTACGGAATACGGCCCCGCGAGTTAAGGGTTACGGCTGTGTCCCAAAGAGGCAGTGCTTATTCGCTACCTTGCCCTTCCTGGAGGATGCCAGCCCCCCCTCACCAGTCAAAGGTAGGCGACGCCGTCAGATCCTGAAAACGACACGTCTCCGGAAGGAAGATGGCGTAGAGGAAAGGGGGAAAGGGAGGGAGGGGAGATCTCGGAATCACGTCCTGCGATAAGCGCTCCCCGGCGGAAGTTCGCACCTCGTTTCCGGTGCCCGCCCTGCCCCGTGCGCGCACGCGCGAAGAGGAGGGCGAAGGGAGGGGGAAAAAGGGGGGTGAATATCGAAATGTTCGCCCAGGTCCGAGAGACCGGCCGCCCACCTTTTCCGACTATCGCGGGTTATTTATCGCAGGAAATCACCTCAACCCCTCCTTCCTGAAATTTTTGCCCCCGCCCCCAAGCCTCTTTCCTGTCATTCCCCCCCCCCTCCACTTTTCACTTTTTTCCGCCTAGTCAACCCCCTAGCTGCCACGCAGGGGGGGGCGCGCTCAATTGTTAAAAACGCCCCTGCGAGAGGGGGAGAATTCGAAAAGGGGATTGAGGGGGGGAGGGGTTGGAAACCAGTCCGAGAAACATCTGCGTCCGGAACGACGCGCGGACGTCGGAAAAGCGCTCGTCCCGACACGCAGAGAAGGAACAACACAGGCGTTACACAGCAGCGGCGGTGATTCTGTGCGGGAGTTTCCATAGACTTGTGCCGCGTTGCTGGTCTTGCAGTGTTTCATCGCTCGCCGAACTCCCCCGTGATCCAGCGGAGAGAAAAGCCGCAGTAGTTAAGACCCTGAATCCCAGTCCATGATTCCCGAGTTCCTTTTCCAATGACATCCCAAAACTACACTAACACCCCTGGAAGGAGAATGCTCTCTCTACACAGAGGGAAAAAAAATCTTTCGGTACTTTTACGAAAGATTCATTTTGTAAACCAGTTATCAAGAAATAGTATCTAATACTATGAGAAAGATATTGTAACTTTGTACAGCACATGCTAAGTCTATTTTGCATATATGAAACACGTTTTTTTTTCGAGATAAAAACTGTAATGTTTTTTTACGATAAATTGGCGCTTAATATCATATGATGATTGATGTTTAATTTAAGCATAATTTTTCACACCATTAAAATTATAACCAAAGATTCAATTATTGAAATTAATTTTGTTTTATTCTGCTTATAAGTGTATGCAGTTAAAACTGGAAAGCTAGTCAGGAAACTGTTTTCAAATGAATTTAATTATTGATGGTAATGGGACAACACAAAGCATAAATACCCGGGAAAGAATCAGAACACAGTATTACTACGAACACTATTTTTAAGTGATAAAATTGTTTACATGTAAATGTGCAAGTTTTACAACTATCTCTAATTTTGACATAACCATTTATATTCCATTAAAAATATTTTTTACAGTGTAGGGGCCGATTGGAAGGGGATGGCGTCAGTAAGTGCCATTTATATAGGAATAAGAACCCACAAACAAACGGAAACACCTTTTTTTATTTACTTATACAGAATAAGTCTGAATTCGACCGACAAACTTTGACTGTAGGTTCATAACGAAAAAATAAGTTCAAGACCTCTATACGACTCATGGTCTAAAACGTCTTTGAGGTTGGGTTTGAACAACATTTTCTTTATTGTAAATAATAGAACAGTATTTAAAGGTAAACACTAAGCGTCTGAATTATCATAAATTGACATAAGTGGTACAATCACCGACAATTTCGTCAGTCACTGTTAAAATAAATATTTCATAGAAATATTTGAGGGTAAAACTTTTTTTTCACCCAAATATTTTCGTACAGTGTTAATAAACAAAAACACCCTACCACCCACCCCCTCCGCAACCAATTATTTTAGTTAACTAATTTTGCTACAGCTACAAAATTAGCTGTGTTTTTTTTATAGAATTTCGTATTCCATATATAATACTTTATTGCATGCAATCAAAATGTTTTTCAGTTTCAATTTCAAAAGACCTATGCCAACATTGGGGGGAGCACTTAAGACCACACGACGTGCAGAGGTTTTTTTTTGAACTTTGTTTTTATTTTGTCGTGATTAAACCTGCAGCTGAAAGTTTTTTTTTTTAATGCTGACTAGCTCCGTGTGTATTTCATCACATACGTCTGTAATTAAAAAAATATATGGACGTGGTTGAAACTCGACTCACCCCAGGGGACTTGCAGCGGGGAACGAGTGACTTCCTCAGGGGAGTTCTCGTGGTCGCGAGTTCGACGACCTCCAGGGAATCTGCGGACATGGCGCGTGGTCGCCCGTCAGTCACTGGTCAACCAATCAGCGACGGCGAGATCGGCCGTGCGTGACGACAACCAGGCACACCCGCGTCATGGTTGGAAAATGGCCACGAGCTCATCACTCAACTACAACGGTTTGTTTCAAAACTTTTTTTTTGACGTGACAACGTCTAATAAATCGATGAACGCCGGCTGCACGCACGAAAAAGTGTCCCATTACGCACATTTTCCCGTTACGCTGTGTCCCGATACGCTCATTGTGCGCTTGCGCCGCATCTATCTCTCTTCCACTCGATTGGAACAACCATCGATTTGACTTTTTCGAGGCACATTAAACTTGAAACACTCCCATTCGTTCCCTACTTTTCCTATCATCGTCCTATCCTTAACAGAACAACACAGATTGGAAGAAGTTAAATAGCAAACATGTATAAAAGTTATAGTTAAAATAATCTCTTTGTTAAAGTAATAATCATATTTGAATTAATGAGTGCAAATTAAAGTAAATTTATCACTTAAATTGTAGATTTCATTTCACTCCTTTTTATCCATACAAAATAGTGATAATTTAATAAAAATGATTCAATTTTATTCATAAAAGTATGCAATCATTTCATCAATGTTTTGTTATGACGTCACGTTAAACTATGGTCCGTAAACCGACTTTACAGACAACCAATTTTTTTTCTTTTGTTTTTCAGTTTTCTGACACGTAATACAATCACACAATCATAATAATAAAATTGTAGATTATTTTTGATGTGTAACACGCCTTACCTCTCGGTATGCTGCACTTGTCGGGAGTGAATTAGCGAATGGAACGGCAGTCGCACGGAACGGAAATGAATGACAACGGTGCTGCCGTCTGTGGCAGTATTTTGATAACCTTCCTTGTCGAAAATCAGGGCCAAAGCCGGAGTTTAGTTTTTTTAAGTGTTTTTTTATAGTTTTTTCGTAACCGTTTGCTAATAACATGACTCGATAGTCGACGTAGCTGCTCCGGCAACGAATTCCAGCGGCGGGTGCGGAAACTCAATTTACTTATATTTACAAAGCTAGGCATTATTTTAAAGAATTACGCGTTAAATTTCGCGTTCTGAGTTTCGTATTATAAGTGTATTTTCAAATTGCTGGTTACCGAGGTTTGATGTTGCACATCACTGGCGAGTACTGAAAGACTCACTCACATATATAATTATTTTGATTAGGCCTATACGTAGTACCAGACGTTTCCGAATTAATTTATATCACTCCAGTCCTTTCATTATTATATTTATATTAATTATTTGCATGTAAAATTAAAGTGGTTTTTCTTACTATGCCACGTTTTACCACGTGGAGTGGCGTAAAAAAGCGTCGCCATTCTCGATGTTTCGGGCGTCGGGTTGGACCGGGATGACGCGACACGTCACGGCCGCCCTCGTCGGTTCGAGAAGGACTCCACAGGTATTTAAGCAGCGACGCCGGCCTTCACGGGAGTAGTGGCGCGAGGCTACGGGTGTGAGGAGTGCGAACTGTGGAACTTGGCAGACGTTGAGCGACTTGCGAATAAACATTTTCAAGTACAATAGTTAATTAGTAATGTAAATACTGGTTATTAATAAAATTGCAATAAAACTTAATTCGACTATCACTTACGAACCCAGTTATCACCCACATTAGGTCGTAACAATACGATATTTCCACTCTCTGAATCACGTAGCAAGCTGCCAACCTCACGGCCACGCGGAATGCGCACACGGCGGGTAATAACTTCCCGCCACGTTCGACTGCGTCCGGCGATGCGTCTGTCAGAGGGATTATGTCGTCATTCGGAACAGATTATTGCCCGCGGGCCCGTCGATCCGAACAGTTGAATGGCGACAGCGAGATAGGAGAAAGAAGGGGGTTAAAAAAAAAAAAACAGTCCGTCAATGACATATACCCGCTGACAAGTTACGCCTCGCTTAGCCCCGCTTGATAATGAATTCCACCATCGGAATAGTAGGGTGTGGAGGTGAACCGAACGGGCGATTTCAATCACACACTGGCACAGGGCTGGCCAACCACGCACAAACACAAAATTTTTTTAATACAGTCCATTTGAGAAAAAAAAACTTGTTTAATTGTTCCAGGAGTAATCTCCTCTTTTTTTTTAATTTTCTAAACGTTATAATTCCATTGGCGAGATCATTTTTCACCGTGATGTGTGTGGCTTGTCACTCCGTACAGGTGAATTTCTGAAATAATGAAAACAACGACGTGCTGTCGAGAAAAAAATATATATATGACGTATCATTGTTAACAGTTTTGAAGCAATGATTCACCGAAGGTGCTGATGTCATGGATTTCCTGTCTGAACGAATGGGACAGACAGAAGCTTAGAAACATTTTTCGCTTTTCCTCCATCCTACGCTCCACCCAGGAGAACGTTTTCAAGCTGACGTATAATGGTTGCTGCCTAACTTCACTAGAGGACCCTGTCATTTCGCGACGTATTTTGAAACCACGCTGACCTTAATAAACATTTAGCGTACATTTTTCTACGCCTTATTGATTCGACCATTGTTCATATAACACGCCGCAGACGAAGATTCCGAGCCGATGTCAATCACGTGGGAGATGTGATAGACCGATACCTTTGAGTCCATTTGTACCCAAATAACCTAGTCTTCTATGGCACAGCTCACTTTTTGCACTCCCAACTACAATTTTTGGTGAGAAAATCCAAAACTTACCACAAATAGGTTCACTTGTGCGTTGAAATTCATACTAAAGTTGTTTCTGGTCACTATCGCGGCAGAATTCTGAATTAAAATGAGGTTTAACTTTTATACTGATAACAAGATGTAGGATTACCCTTTCTCAATAAGATTTTCCTTCCAAACATAAATGTATGAAACTTTTCCTATCACTTGTAGTGTGTACCGTTTGCTTCCTTTATGGTTATAGGTAGACACCGGGAAAATTCGCGGATTCATTCCGTGACAAGCTAACATTCAAATAATTATACCTTTCTCCTACTTCTGTTAATGGCTCACTGTAAATCTGGAGGTCTCTTGGCTAATTGGAGACCATCGATAAAAAGATTTATCGAATCACAGTTACCCAAGTTGAGACGCCTCACAAATCAGCGGTCAATGGACAGGCGACGTTTTCCCGTGTATGTAGTGGATCGTGAAGTCTATCCTGGAGGTCATTGAAACCGCGAAGATTTCAGGTACCTAACCATAGGTAGGGACCGGAAAAATTCGCGGATTCAATGACCTCTAGGATAGCCTCCATTAAATTCTGCACATCTCAAGTAAACACGCGTGTTCATTGGGTACTAAATTGTGAGGCGTCTCCACTGGGTAACTGGTGATTGATTCGACGCTTCTTTGGTCGATAGTCTCTCATTGGCCCAGAGAGCTCCAGTTAAACTGCGAACCAATAGCAGAACCAGCAGAATTGTACACATGTTTGAATTTCAGCCTATCCCGAAATAAATGCACGAATTTTTCCGGTCTCTAAACATAGGTGACTGAAGCGGTTCAACGTGTACCGCGTAAATTTCTCAAGTGACTTTTGTACTATATTTTTTGTCGTACCAGAATATATTGTAAAGTTTCAATTTGTCCTCAGATGAATTCACTTCTGTAGAATTGGGCGAATTAGACACGGTTAGGAGCCATATTTCATGGATACCTTTCCGTTCCAGGCTATACGTATAATTTGCCTGTACAGAACTAAGCCTTTTCACCGTGGTCTTTGGTCGTATAAATATAAAGGCGGATTACACGTGATTGAATAATTACTCATATTTTTATATGTCAAGAACGTTTGAAGAGCGATGTAGTTCAATCATAAACGTCAAGCAGATTTATATGTATTTATAATACATTTTTTTTACTACATTATGAATCTTTCTAATAATCGTGGCTTTTACACATGGATCAACGGAAGACGGAGACGACATCTAACACGTAACGTCAGATAATCAACATATCACTATCTCTTATTTATGTGAATAACAGTGGATTCCAGCCTCGTAATCAAATTTGCCGTAAAATGGCGGTGTCTATAACTAGACACTTTTTTTTTTTTTTTACGAAAACCTTTCGCGTCAAGGTATTTCTCAAAAGACTGTAACTTTTTTCTTACTGTTTTGGCGAATTATCGATGATCAGTGATCAGTAGCACAGAAAACAGCATACTTAGGGGCATGTATTTTTTTTTCGCAAAATAATCTGACCGCTCGCTAGACTGCAATAAGTTATGTTCGTGCTAACGATAGTTCCCTTGTAATTGGCGGCCGTCTGCAGGAGAACCCATCGCCCTATTTTACCGGGACATCAAGTACGCATTTGCTTCCGCACTGGATGGCTGTGAGTGATGTATGTACGTACCACCCGCGAAACACGGACAATGCAACAAAGTCTTAACATACAGCAGGCCTTTATAACTTTTCGTGAAAAATGCATGGCCTTTTCCAGACTTTGAAAGACCCCGAATTACGTAAATATCTTATCACAGGGTGGCTTGCAAAGATGTTTGGTTCATAATTGTTCCGCCACTCCCCTCCCCGACTATGGGACATTCCAGCTACTAGCTAGCCGAAGAGAGACCAAATCACGTTGATCCCCTAGAAGAAGGGGCGGTTCCACAGTAAGAAAGCAGCCAGTGAGGGTGTAGTGTACCTCGGACTGTGAATCTAACCCTAAAGCCAAATGAACACGCGAAATTTCCTGGTCTCTATGCAAACTCTTTTACCAATTCACTTGCAGAAAGAAACATCTCCACGACGTCAGCGAATTATTAAGGAGGGAGAATGCCAAATATCAATATATTTTGTAGAAGTGTAACAAACTGTTAAATTTTCTCACGAAATACAGGTTTGTCTACCTAACACCACCTATGGCCAGAAACACGCAAAATTCGCGTTTTTTTTTCCTGGTGCCAGGATTAAGTCCACACAAGTAATTCGGTATCTATGGTCTACTGGTTGCTGCCACATTTAACCTTACTTTACGGTTTGCAGGTGATCGGGAAATTTGAAGTTCTGTTGTTTTGTTACTGCCTAACAAATGTTTCAGACCACAAGCTTATTTAATATAAATTACCCAATTTTTTTAGTTATCATTTAATGAATATTTTGTGAACAGTGCAGCTCACGAGATATTTATCTAAACAAAAAGCAATGCGATATGATATTTAGTTTTCAAGGTACAATTTTTTTTTTAACTTGCGATACTTTTTGCAAAAACCTACATTTCGAAGTATCAGAAATCTGGTAAATACTTAACAATTTAGTTAATTTCAGTATAATTTTTTCTCAGTATTGTAAGAAGTGTAAACTAATTAAAAAAACTAATACATTAAAAAAAACTTGTTTTGTGCATTTTGGAAAATATAGGGGGGAAAATGAAATGTATTTGCGTGCTTAAAAATAACCATAAGTATTGTTGAGTAAGCTAGAAGGACCTTGCGGGCACCATTAAATACACTGCTGTACAAGCTACTGAATGGTCGCTATACGGTCTCGCTACCGCAATCGACAAAATTTATATTTATATTGAAACATGCAAATACAATTCATAGTTTTTACCTAAATTGTTAAAAATGTACAAACAATTAATTTCTTATGTAAACAAGTATTTTACTGTCTGTGTTTTTTTAATGATTTCACACAAATTACAATATTGGGGAAAAATCGATACGGAAATCAACCAAAATGTTTAGTAATTACGAAAATTTTTATACTTAAAAATTGTTTTCTTAGAAAAGTATCAAAAATTAAAAAAACTGTATCTAGAAAACTAAATCTCGTATTGCAATGCTTTTTGTTTAGATACATGTCTTTAGGTCTGCACTGTTCACAAAATATGCATGAAATGATAACTTTAAAAAAAATAAAAAAAACACTAATTTTGTAGGTATTAAAATTCTAGTGATCTTAAATTTATGTCAGTCAAAGTATGTCCTCCAGAGTGTAACACTACCAATGGTCCAATAAGAATGCAGGTCGAGTGTATTCATTCCAGCCTGTTTTTAAATATTAACCAAAATTATAAGGTTTCTACAAATATAACGCTATTACCTACTGACTTTCACATGCCATGCTTATGATACCGCACGCTGGATTTCACTGTCATTACAGGTCTATTGCTCGAACATCACTAGGCGGTGATCACGCATCCACTCAGCCAGTAGAGTCGTTCTCCAATGCGCGCGAAATACTAATCTGCGCCCTACTGTTCGCGCCCGCGAATTCGCTGGCTGGCTTTTCCGGACATGAGTTCCAAAACAAATATTTTTGATGTGGCGGTAAAAATTCCGTAATACGTAATCCAAAATGATTCCGTGGTACACGATGTTTGCTGTTTTAATTTAGTTCTTCAAAAGATGATTGACATGAAAAAAAAAACTTTCGATACGATAAAAAAAAATACGAAAGAAAAATTTCCCACAAGACCTTACACTAGTAGCTTATACAGTGATATCGGAGATTTTGTTTGGCCATAATCTTTCCACGTGCGCACTAAATTAAAACAGCAATCATCATGTTCCACAGGATCAATGTATAACCATGCCGGCAGGATCAAGTGATTAACTCTGATACGTGTAACGGAAAAATTGCCGTTGTTCAATTTCCTACAACCCATTAAATTTACGCCCCGCGATTTCTGAACATTCCGTATAAACTGTACGCATTTTTTTTTAAAAAATCCCCTTCTTCCCAGTAGCACTCATCCTAAACCCACTTTCACGTCACGTGGCGTCCCGCTCGCTAATTGGGAAATGTGACGGAGGTGCGCCACTCGTTGGATTGGTTGGGAAGGGTGGTTAGGGGGGGGGGGTAGTTGCCCTCTGACCTTCGACCCCGCGTCGGCCGTCAGCGCGGGTCACACGCCGCGCGCTAATTGTGACGGAGTGCCGGGCGTTCATCGCTGTTACGTCCTCGCGGAGACCTCGTGACACGCAGATATTCTGCGCCCACGCCCGCGACGGCAGTTTAGTTCCGTGACTGGACTCGAAACATTTCCAAAATATACAGGATGTCCATAAAAGAATGTCCTCGTTTCGACGCTACATTAATAACAGTTTAATTTAAGACTATTTACAACAAATCATTAGAGACCTGTAAAATTCGCGGATTCACTTCGCGATAGGATAGAGTCCAAAAATACTTTTGACATTATTTTGCTTCAGTTATTGGGCCACAGTTTATCTGAAGGACTCTGGGCCAATGAAAAATCTTTAACAGAAGAATTAGCGAATCACGATCATTCCAGTCAACAGGTGTTGACATCAAATGGAAAGGTAGACTATCCCTAGTTTTTTCCCTACAAATGTTCAACATGTGCACCTTTACTTATACAGCACACGTTATACCTAAAGTTTCAATTTCTTAACCACACTTTAGTTAGCAAGTCCGGAGTAATTGAAGCGACAGCCACTTAAATTCACTGTCGCGACTCTTTCAAATCTTTATTTGGCGGTTGAACGTGAAGAATCTTTTATATAAAGTCCCAAAGGAAAAAAAAAATCGTTGTCTGTAAAGTCGGTTTACGGACGATAGTTAAACGTGACAACATCATCACAAAACATTGATGAAATGATTGCATACTTTTATGAATAAAATTGAATAATTTTTATTGAATTATCACTATTTTGTATGGATACAAAGAAGGAGTGAAATGAAATTTACAATTTAATTGATAATTTAACTTTTATTTGCACTCATTGATTCAAATATGTTTATTACTTTAACGAAGAGATTATTTTAACTATAACTTTTTCGTGAGTGCAGCCGGCGTTCATCGATTTATTAGACGTTGTCACGTCAAAAATCGCATGGAGTTACGTCAGGTGTATGCAGAGGCCAGCGAAAAAGAGCTCTGTCGTCTCGACCATTACGAAAAATCCAACGGTCAGGGACTTCGACGTTCAAACACTTCTCGCAAAAAGAGATTCCAAAGGGGAGGGACTCCATCCTGTAGTCAAATAAAGTTTACAGGTTCAATCTCTACTAATAGGAGAAATAGCCATTCTTTCAACATAGGTGGCGCTGCAAGCGAGAAAACAACAAAGCAGTAATGGCGCGTCCGCTTATCTAAAACTGTTTTAGTTACTCTTTTATTGTGACCTTAACCAAAACTCTACAACGCTTAGAGTCGATAGTATTAAAATTTATAACTGGGACTTTTTTTACTAACATACTGTGTTTATCGCGAAATAATTCCCCATACTATAGTTAAGAGTTAAAAAAACGCTCTGGAATTCTCTGTGTTTCGTGGTTGGTTGGGTTTCTTTCTAGGCTCACGTTCACTTTTGGTACACGAATCACAAGCCATTCAGCGTGGAAGAAAATTCATTCTGATCGGATTATCTTGCAGACAGCCGCCAATTTCATGGAGGAAACAGCTGGCACAGGCATATCCTGTTGCAGTCTCATGTGCGTTAAGATTTATTTTTCTCAAAAAAAAAAAAAAAAAAAAAAAAAAAACCATTGCCCTAAAATTTAGAAACTAATTTATCTTAACCAACGCTAAAAGTTTTGGGGGTGCTATAAAGTGAATTCACTCCAATCCCTCATTTTTAAATTACAACAATCCATTGGTGGTATACGTACTTGATTACTACACATTTGATTAGAACGAACCTACACGCTTTGGTGACTTTATTGTTTCCTGTACGTAGAAATTTTGCCAGGAGGTCTCCATCCATACCTTCTACGCAATTATCGGTTGACTATTTTCCATTGGCTGCTGCCCGCATTTTACCTTCCGTCCGGATTGCGTGTGATTGGGTCATTTGTATTTTGTTGTTGTGGTTGTTACTTGTTTCTTGTCCTGCGGGACGTGACAAACTTTCCCATCACGCCCCCAATTAGAACGCAGTTCAAGTGTAAAATTGTGTCCGTTTCAACCTTCGCCCCCCTTTTTTTTTTCTCAAATAAAAAAAAAACCCAATTTTGAGGGTCTCCAATTATCCGTAGTAACAGGAAAAATTCGCGGGTTCATTGACCTCCAGGATAGACTCCACGATCCTCTCCACACTCGGGCAAACGTCGCCTGTTCATTGGCTGCTGACTCGTGAGGCGTCTCAACTGTGTAACCTGTGATTCGACACTTCAATGAGTGAGGGTCTCTTATTGGTCCAGTCTCTTCCAAATTAACAGTGGATCAATAGAAGAAGCATATATATATATATATATATATATATATATATATATAAATTTTTCATTTTGTAAAATTTTGGCCACTTAAAAAGCCGGACATTAAGCCGCGTGGAACGCAAATATAAAGTAATTTCCTGGAACGGGCCAAACTTAACCCGCCATTGAGGACTCTGAGCCAGTTATAAACATGGATCACGTGCAATCCGCCAAACGACACGACCTTGTTATCTACCTATGAGCACTCTAAGTCCAGTGTGAGGTGAAATGAATCCGATAAATTATCATGGCTCTAGCTATGGTCAACACCTAGCGATTTAATATTGCCTTTTTTTTAGGAAGATGTTGGTTATGTTATTTCCTAAGTCCACACCGGAAAAATCAATCACTGTTTCATTCGGCGGTAGGCTATAATTCCAACACTTTTTCCTTTGAGTTTCCTCTGCTACCAGTCAATAACTTATTTATTAATATTATTTATTTTATTTTTCACACAATTACACTAAGAGATTTCGAAGAGATTTACCACTCGCGAAAGCAAAGCTTTTGTGTGTGTTTTACTTTTCTCTCCATGCTACGTGCGGTAATTTAACTGTATTATATTACAAAAAAAAAAGAAAATGTACAAAATATTACATACAATGAAAAAATACAAAAACCAAACAAATAAAAAAAGAACGGAGAAACTATTTTAAGTGTTAAATTTTATGCAAAGCAAATTATTTTTGAGACTATTAAATGGCGGACTCTGGGCCAATGAGAATCCTTCGACGAAAAAAAGGATTAAATCACAGGCTACCCAGTATCACAAGTAAACGGAAAATTAAATTTGAAATTTTCTCAAGTTGTACAGTGTTGTACTGTGTTCAACCCGCAAATTCTTCCAGCCTTTAAATAGAAAACACATTATCTATCTGAAACCGTGTTGCTGGTAATCCAGAACAAACAATAATATTACAAGTAAAACACAGTCTAAGGTAAAATACGTATTGTTCTACGCTTATCTAAGGCACTACTTTCGTCAGTACAATAGGTTTAAACAAAACCGAAATGAATAAAGCTTATATCACTTTTTATGGTTGCGTACGTAAATTCCTCATCATCTAAGGGGCTCAGGGGTAATATTAATTTTGCTTTGTCCTCCGCGACAGTCCTTAAAAAACACAAATATAGGGAAACAGTGCCACAGAGACATTGGAAACCCAATTAGCAACAGTTTAATTTCGAAGCTCATATTTTCTCGTTAACACAAAGAAAGTTTGCGTAGATAAATGGGTCACAGGAGGAGGGGGGGGGGGGGGGTTCTAGATAATTATGATTAGAACCAGCTAACATCACTAACTGGAAAGAGAACAAGAAAAACTCAAAACGAATGAACGCTTGTGTAAACCTAAAGGGGTTAAGGATAGTTTCCGTGGCGAAATTAAAATGGAAAGGAGATAAAGAGAACAAATTTAAGCATTACGAGAAATAAATGCAGAAGAAAAATTATCACAGCTTAAAGAATATTAACGACATATCCTTGCCAAAAAAGAGTCTCTAACAGGGTGATTAATGGTACTATAAAAAGTGTTTCATGCAAAGAATACTTTAGGTAGACAAGACAGATTATTTTTATTCCCACGGGTGCTTTTGAATAAGTGTTATTTCTGTTTCCTACAAATCGATCGGTGTCTACAGTTACACACACTGCCGTTTGGTTGGCAACGTGTGACAGTTTTAGTTTACTACATATATAGTTCACATTTTCAAATAGACACCACTCAGTGCCAAGCAATTTTCGTAACGCTGCACCAGATTCTTTAACCCCTCCTCATAAAAGTTCACCGCCTGGGAATTAAACCAGTTTACAATTGTACCTTTGTAATTTTTGCTGTAATTTTTTATCCATGTTTCATTAAGTCAACCAAAATGACGCCAATTTCGTCCAGAAAAAAAAGGTCGATAATATGTTTCGACTCGGGTAAGAAGATTGCTTAAACGATTTCCGGAGATGTTTACTAAGCGCCTTCAATCAAGCTACACGCATTTTGTATTGGAAGTCTACGATGCCTATGGCCAAGCCGTCCGTTCCATTCGAAGGCGGCTAAATTATATGCAGAGGGGTTGAAGAAACTGATGCAGAGTAGCGAAAAATGTTATGAAATGAATGGCGCGTATGTTAAAATGTGAAGTAGTCACGAGTTTAACTAAAACTGTCAATAAAAACTTTTTTTTTCTCGCGAGTTATTTTTTTTAATGACCCAAATGGAGCTTACTTTACGAATATCCCTCGTAGAATAAGTTTAATATACAATCTGTCCAGACAAAATATTAGTAAAACTACAAATGAAACGAAGCAAAACAAATGTTGTGAAAAATATTCTTGAAAACGAAGGAAAACCAATTTTAAAAAAAAAATAATAATCTGGGGAAAGAAACTTCGCAGAATTCGTGATTCCAAGGACAAAATAAAAGCGACTGCAGTGTCCCGGCGAACAGAATGTCCACTTGTCACGCGAACCACGGTCTGGGAAGGAGCGAGTGAGTGAGGGGAAAATGGAAAGGTTTTACGGGGGGAGGGGAGAAGAAGAATACGTATTTGCACGCGAGATTACATTGGGGACAGCTCCTAGTCAACGCCACCCCCCCCCCCTTCCCCCCCGCAAAAAAAAAAATACACGTCTCTCACGACTAGGAGCAGGAACTTACATGATGTGACGAATAATCTCCCCTTTACAATCTAATAATTTGGTATTTTCTCTTCTCCCCGCCCGCACAGAATAAACAATATCACAGAAGCGAAGTAACCCGAAGGAACCTTTCAAGTAGATGTATTCGGTGAAGAGTTTTTTTTTTTGACGAACTTACCGTAGAAACTGGCGTCGTTTCGTATCCATAAATTCCTGTGGATTCTAAGGACGCAACATCTTGAAATTTCAATCTTGCAATAAAGCTTCGTGAAAAAAAATTGTGTTTGACATGTCATACGACTTATCTTCGGCTACTTGTTGAAGTCACCACTTGTGAACTAATGTGATTATCATGACAGTTGTAGTCTACTGCGTGAAATAATACGTTTTTTTTTTCATTCCCTGCGGCGCTCATAGTCCAGACCCTGTTAGTGAATACCTATGTGGCTGCAACATGAAATGTAAGTCCTGGGAAATATGATTTATGACTTGGTATGCCACAAATTGGGATAAAATGTTCCAATTTATAATTATAGATAAAAAAAAAGATGTAAAAATTCAAGATGGCCCGTCATTGAGCAGTGAACATCAAAGAAATGGTGGAAAAAAAATGTTCACAACATTGTTCTACACGTGCAACCTTGTTGTCAACAAAGTGGTCAGCATCTAGCTGTGCTAGAGGATCCACTTGGTGAGGTTATGTGTGCAGTGTGGCCCTACTGACCTTCCACTTGTTCGTCAACATGGAGTTGTCTAGAAAGTGTATTTACTATAATACAAAATGTATAGGGATCGTCCAGTTTGTGCCTAGCATTGTTGTTAAGCATAAACTCAAAATATGAACTAGATATTCTTGTGAAATTCTTAAAATTACCTGATAAAACTTCCCTCATGCACACGCAATCCACAGTCATCACAGTTTAGATCTCGCAATTAATCTCGTCTAGAATACTTTCAGCGACTCTCGAGAGGACGAACCCAATATCTACTTTGACGTCGAAAATGACTATTAGTCGTGGCTGCAAGAAGAACGTACTCATCAGACAGCAATCTGAGCTCTATGACAACAATGTTTATAAGTTTTAAAAACTTGCCAACATTCGTACAATTTGTTGCCAACTGTTGCCAACAATGTTGCGCCGGTGTAAACGCTGCTTTAGAAAAATGCAGCATTTCAGTTATTTCCTGGCCCCAGAGTACACTGTTAGAAATTACAGTAAATCAACGGACTTTTCAAGGAAGAATCCAAGTCAAATAAACGTTTATAATTTCCAATAACTGAATCTTCGTAGAAAGCACGCCACATCTTGACTCCCCCGTTGTATATTTCGTTCTAAACGAAGTGGACCAAAGGAAAGGTTTCTTTCAGTAGACTTAATAATTTTGCTAATACACCTAGAAATTTATTTTGAATTCAAGTTCACAGTAAGTGAAGTCAGTGTCCGTGCGTAAGTTTATAAAGAAATCTGGATAATTTGTAACCAGTGTTCTTCGTACAATTAAAAGAAAAATTTTGAACAGTTTAGAATCAACAATATTTTACATAATTAGGGCACACAAAGATTCCTTTGGAAACCAGTTACCAAGAAATAGTTTGTTATACTACAATTATTACAACCCATGTCTATGGAAATTTTTGTATATATGAAAAAACGATTGTCGATACATTACTGTTTTTTTTTTTTACGAAAATTTGAGTATAAATTTTATATTTAATTATTGTTTCATTCAGGCGTGTTTCTTTAAATCATGGGAAAAAATCGAATATTCAGCAATTTGATTTTATTTTGTTTGAATAATGGTTATTAATGTGAGCAGTTAACACTATTCAGGTAGCGAAATTTATTTTTCAACTAACTTCAACTATTGGAGGTACTGGGACAACGCAAATCATAAATGGTAGCAGTCCGAACCTAGTAATACTACGAACACTATTTTTGTAGTGATACGGTTGTTTTCATGAAAATGTACCAATTTACAAATATCTGTAACTTACATGACTGTTTCTGTTTAATTTACAAAAAAATATATAGGCCTATATACAGAGCAGTGTCGTTTGCCGACTGGCTGCTGCCTTATTGTCAAGACTGTATTAATTTTTTTTTTTAGAAAGTTTGTGTTAGTCCTATATCTTTCAGGAAGTGTCAATTTTCACACGTTCAAAGTACACAGATCATTAAAATGTATAAAAAGCATGCAGCCTTGTCTGTTGAAAAAAAAAAAACACTAACGCGAATTTCGCAGGTCAAAGACTTTTCGAAATCCACTGCTAGTTTTCCCGTTTCCCTCGTTTGACAAGGACAAGTTTCCTCCAGGAATTTGCAAACACTCTTGGTCGTGCACACAGTAATACCTATAGGTGCACGCGGTAATCATATTCACGTACACCTATGGCCATGCATTCATCGCAGTTTAGTGTTCTGTGTTTATTTAAAGATACGTGGCATACGGCCATCCAGTGCGGAAGCAAACGCGTCATGACTAGGGGCAAGAAATTTTCGCGAAAAAATCTGAACGCCTACTAGACTGCAACAAGGTATACCCACACCAGCGGTTTCTTCCTTGCGATTGGCGGCCGTCTGCGAGAGAAGTCGTTGCCTTGTTTGCACGAGGAGCCACTAAGGACGAGTTTGCTTCAACACTGAATTAGTGTGATTGGTTGTTGTAACAATCGACATGCACCTCAAAGTAACTCACCCAATCACGAAACACAGACGATGCTACAGTGTTTTAACTTCCAGCTACTCTCGGGATCTTTTAGCGAAATATGCTTGGCCCTAGTCATGACTTGGCCTGGTCAAACAGGGCAGACGGCGGCAGATTATTTCAAGGGATCATTCGCTGGCGCGGGCATACGTTATTGCAGTTAAATAAAAAAAAACAATCAGATATTTTCCTCACGAATTAGTATACCTTGGAGACGAATATTTAGAGGGTATCCCCCCCCCTCCCCCTCCCCTTCCAAAAAACCACCCTCAACCAGGTTGTAAGACCCGACGCCAGGATATTATGGTTCTTGCCGGCATCTTGCTTGAGGTGGTTGCAGCCTCAGTTTCCACCCACGTCCTACCCACGAGATCAACCTCAAACACCCTCCCCCCCATCCACCCCCTCCCACGCCGTGGAAGGGAGGAATGGGTACGGCAATTAACGCCATCTTCGCTCATGGAAGGGAGGAAGGTCCTTCCGTTGTGTGCGCCTGCGGGGAGAGAAGGAGGGGGGAGGGGTGTTCCCTCGCTGAAATTGCAGAGATTCCTGCCCTAGAGGGCTCACGAGGTGACCCTTTAGACGTGCGGGAGGGGGGGGGGGAGAAGGGGCTGCCTCTCCCAGGAGGACTAGAGGGTTGCACACGACCACTCTCTATCTTCCAGGCCACACAGCGGGGGCGAGCTCCCAGGGATGCTAGTCCACACACACACACACACGTCCAAAGTGGCCCAGATCTCCCCCCCCCCCCCAAATCCTGGAATTCCCCGCTCGCCGCAAGTGAGCTGATCCCCAGTGAGATATACCAGGGTTACGTGGATTCGGGAACATGGTGTGTTTGCCCGAGTGACAGCGCCTGGCGATGGCTTTCAGCCACACCGAAGGAAAAAGTAGTCAAGTTAATAAATTAAAATTCTTCAAAACAAACAATTCGTTTCTGGTAATTTTTTTTCCTTTTTGTGTGTAACATCTTAACTCTCGGGTACAACGGCATTTGGTAGGCGTAATTTCGTGAATGGAACGGAAGTCGCGTGGAACGGAAATGTTTAAGCCGTCTGTGGCGGCTGGCGCGAACCAAAGTTCACAAAGCCAAAGGGAAATTTTGTAGTATTAACCGTTTAATGAATCTTAAAATATGAGCAGTATTTAAATAAAGCCAAGGTTTTTAGCATTTTTTCAAGTCTTTTTTTTTGTTTTTATCGGAGCCGTTTCATTATATAGTTTAAAATTTCGGCCTGCAAATGGAATGATTCCAGAGACGATTTAGCTGCTCCGGCAGCGAATGCTAGCGGCGGGTGTTGAAAACTACGTGTGATTCGCGTCAAGAAATTTAGTTGAAAACACAATTTGCATATGTTTATCAAGTTGGGCATTATTTTTTTTTTAAGTATTTTACGTTAAATTCCGCTCCGACTTTCGAATTATAAGTGTATTTGCAATATGAGACCACGTGAATTTTCTCGTCAGCGCGGTTAGATGTTATACATCTCTGGCGAGTACTGAGAGGCTAACTCACTATTTTTTTTTTTTACCCAGTAGAAAGATTTTGTCAGCTAGACTAAATATTTTGCTAGGCGCACCAATTGAATTTTGTTACACTTGAGATTTGGTGCACGTGAAGCTGTTGTATGTATATGTGCTTCAAGTCTTACACTTTGCTATTCTGTGAATCCGTGAGATTATGGTGACTCTGCATGTACATAAGTGTCAGGAAAAAAAATAATTTTTTGTCATTGATTTATGGTTTTGTTGGTGTTACAAATATAAACTTTCGGCAGACACCTTTCGAAATAATAGGCAGGATATTAATTGTTATTAACATGAATGTTGCAGCAGTACGAGAACCGGGGTTTTGTTTACTGTTTTTTGCGATGCGCCGTTTTTACTTTGCCCCCCCCCCCTCCCCCCCCGGCCACCAAACCACTAAAGAGGAGGAAATAAAAGAACGATAATCTGAATTGGAAATATTCCCTCCTGCATGAGAATCGCCGCGGAGGAGAAGAAAGGGAAGTATTTCATTTGCTCTTAGCCAGCTCTTTCTCTCTCTCACACATACACATACACACCTACACGCTCTCTTCTCTCTCATTGGGCGGTAAAAAGAGAGGGGTGTGGGATATAATGGCAAGGCTGTAAATCTCAAGTCTACTTCCCGCCGGGCTTTATTACCCGCGAGGAATGACGTCGGGCGTGGCTCCAAGAGTCGTCAGGTAGCCCGTATATAAAACTTGTAAATCCTTGGTGCGAGCGCAGAACGCCACCTTCCGAAAGAAAAAAAAAATATAACAGCGTGGAAAGTAAAAAAAATGAGGGGGATGAGGTAGTACGGAAAGACTATACCATGTCGTAAACAAACATGACTTATTTACGATTTTTTTTCCCGTTCGATGAATTGGAAGACTTCGGGCTCCCGAGAGAGAGAGAGAGAGAGAGAAAGAGAGAGAGAGAGAGAGACAGACAGACAGAGAGATTTCTCCAAGTTTGGCAGCACTGACACGTGTTCTCCTTGTTTGGTCCGCGAATGGCAACAGAATTTTAGCCCGATCTATTTTTTAGAGCAGGTATGTATCACCCGTCATAACATTTGCAAAATAAAATTTAAGTTGAATAAAGTAATTAAGAGACATAAACTTACACATGTCGTTAAAAATTAAAAAAAAATCTTTTGACTAAATTATAATTAGTTTACACTTTAAAATTACTTGTAGTAAAATAACACTTCTTCATAATAAAATATTTTTGTTGAAAGGTGTGACAAATTATTCTGTTATTGTAACAATAAAACAAGGACTGCAAATTTATATAGATTCTTTATGCAGCCATCGTTCAGTCATTTTCAGTTTAAAAAGTTGTTTGCAACGAGGAACGTATGAGAAAAAAATATTTTTGGTGTTCGTAGGTATTTATTTCGCTATGATGTGTACCGTGATATCTATGAACTCTTAAACCTACAAGATTCTGCATTTTTACTTGTAGATGTCCGAATTTTAAAAATTAAATTTTTATATATCTGTACCTCTGACACAAAAAAAACCTAATTTATCATGAGAGCCGTTTAAAGAATTTTAAATAGTACCTCATTTATTTATTTAACAACTATTTTCTACCCAAAATATGTGAAATTTTGACATTTGGATCTTAAGAGTTGTATGCCACTAGAAAGAACGCGTAACGTTGGTCAAGTTTGTGGTTAAAAAGGCATTTTACCCTTAAGTGGACATTAGTGTCATGCCTCCGTGGTACATATATCACAATACTATTGTATACATTTATTATCTGTAGCCTGTCTTTTATGTTGTGTGTTTATATAGAGGAATTAAACGTGCCCTTAAATTAATTATTTTTGAGAAAAAAGTGCTATTGTTTTAATGACAAATATTGCTAGAAATAAATAAATTCTGTTGATTCGTGAATCAGTACACCTTATTAATTGAATGTTACACAATGACGCACATCGTATAAAGATAACAAATTATGACAAAACCTACATTTGAATTTCACATTTAATAACGCCATTGGCTGAACTACAGATGTGGGTAAAATGTTGGCGAGTTATTTGTTAATCCTTGCAAAATCATTTCTTTTTTTAGGTTTTTACGTGTTTCTTTTGTAATATCAAAAGTTAATATTTAGTTTTACGTTTGCTTTTATTTTAAAAAGAAATATAATAATAGTATTTTTCTTACGTCACAACAATCACGATTCAATAACTTGGTAACTGCTGAAATTGAATTTTAGTTAATGAAAATTATAAAGACTATCGTGCAATGCAGTTAATCGCTCTACTGAGTTTAAAACGTATTTCAAAGGTTTCCGAAAACTATGGTTTTTAAAGCCTCGAGCAAAAGCAATGCTGCGGAAAAAAATTCAATTACCTGCATTCGTCAAAAATGCATCAAACATTTCGACTGAAAAAGATGAGCTCGCGGCAACAATGAATTGCTCGTTTGAACAAAATGCATAGTCCTTTGAAGTCTCGCATGTAGGCCTACCTGCAAGTACCAGCTGTTCCGGATGTGAAACTGTCGTTCAAAATAGTTTCCACAGTTAGAGAAACCACGGAAGCTTTGAAGCTTTGACCATCATCAAAGTAACATTTTACGAATACATTAAATATTTTAATCCCTGCTTTACCAGCCAAGTGAAAATAATATTTGATGTACTAAAAAAAAAAACACTGTTGCTATATTATACTACGCCAAAACATTCATAAGAGGAACATAATATACCATGTATTTTCTTTAACGAGACATTATTATATGTAACTAATGTGGCATTTTAATTTAAATTATTGCGTTGCTACAAACATGCACAATCTAAAATACATAAACATACTCTGACAACATAAATCTCAAAAATAACTCCTAGGTGAAAAATTCTTTAAAGTTCAAGCGACTAAATAAAATATATAAAAATTGTAAATTAATAAATATTTGTTTTCAATCATTTATTTTCAAGTTTGAAAACTTTTATTTTTTCTTTCATAGGCTTAAATAAGCACCCCCCTCATAAAAAATCTGAGATCTCAGTCTATGTTGACTGTAAAATAACCAATTAGTTAATCTACACCTGTGAATATTTTCAGAACCACAAATAACTACGATAGAAGTGTGGAACATCATCTGTGTCGTCTGTGTGGGACAAACCATTGTGAGAGTGGTTTGTCGAAGATCCCAGTGGCAAAGTGTGTACTGTTGCTAGTCTCAGTGGCAATATGCATACTGTTACTGGTCACAGTGACAAAATGCGTACTTTTGCTAGTCTCAGTGGCAATGTGTGTACTGTTGGTGGTCACAGTTACAATATGCGTACTGTTGCTGGTCACAGTGACAATATGCGTACTGTTGCTGGTCACAGTGACAATATGCGTACTCTTGCTAGTCACAGTGGCAATATGCTTACTGTTGCTAGTCTCAGTGTCATTGTGTTTACTGATACTCGTCCCAAAGCAAGTTCTAGTCGAGGCACCGTTGTCATTGGCTGTGGCATTCAAAAGTACCTCTAATGCGAGGCAAAAGAAAGAATGAGGACCTTGTACCATTGTTTTCCGAGAGTGTGAAGGCATTTTAATTAATTCATGCAGCGTGGCATGGAAAACAATTTCTAGAGTGATACTTTCGCTGTCGAACGAACACCAGGTTAAGTGGAAAGATACGTTACCTTGAAGGACCGACGAATGGAATGGCGGTTTTACGTTTAGCTAACATATGGGAAGATTACATCTAGTAGACTTTGCAAAGCCCTATCACTAGGGACCGAAAAAATTCGCGGATTCAATTACCTCTAGGATAGCCTCCATTATCCTCTGCATTTCTCAAGTAAACACGTGTGTTCATTGGGTACTAAATTGTGAGGCGTCTCCACTGGGTAGCTTGTGATTTGACGCTTCTTTGGTTGATAGTCTCTCATTGGCCCAGAGAGCTCCAGTTAAACTGCGAGCCAATAACAGAACCAGCAGAATTGTACATATGTTTGAATTTCAGCCTATCACGAAATGAATCCGCGAATTTTTCCGGTCTCTACCTATCACGAACTATTCAAACTGTACTTTTTTGCTGCTTGAGAATAAAACGTAATTTTTGTTTTCTAAATGCAGCGGGGATTAATTTTTAACAACTTATGACCACCTCTAGCTTTTGAAACACTAAGAGGTCCAGGTTAATTCAAACTAAATCAAACTTCAACTAACAGTCCTGCCTCAGATATGTGTCTGCTTAACATTTAAACTCTGACTTTTTAATTCACATTGGAGACCATTTTAAAGTCCACGTTTATTTTTTTTAAACTTAAATAAATTGAAAATAAAAAAGCGTTCATTACATTTCAATGTATGTGTTATTTTAATAAATAAAGCAATATTAAAAATGAAACCTGCGCAATAAATTGTGAATTTAGGTTTTTTCCATAATAACAGACGCAAGCGAAAATGCATACCGAAAAGGTAGAAGGTATCACGTGGTGATCAGATTATGGGGAGGGACAACAATATGTGGTGGATTACGATAAAAAAAATAATTAAACAACCGACAAGCTTTAAATACAACGTATGTCTAACACCAGAATGCAAGTTAATACACAATATAGCCACAAAATCAAAGTAATATCATAAATTAAGCAGCATTTTAAAAAATCTTAACTCAAGTAAAAAAAAAGAAGAAGGAATCATCTAACGTTTGAACTTCAAGAAATGCCATTATTTTTTGCAAGAAGTTTGCACTAAAGTGCATACATCAGAAAAATTGATTGAATAATGTTTGATAGTGCGTATCTTATTAAATAACTTTTCTACTATGCACTAATGCTCAACATAATGTTCTGAATGTACTTAAAACAAATTATTTTATCGTAAAATTGCACAATACACTATTTTGGTGGAATAAGTATTGGAAAACACGAATTTATAAAAATAGGGGGGAAAACGACACGCCGAAAACCTTCTGTTTTAGAAACGAAATTGGACTGAAAAATGAAAAAAAAAAAAAAAAAAACTCTTGTCTCTAATTATTATGGGTCGTGCCGTTGGTACGTTGTCTCTCGGCTGCTCTCGTGCGACTGTCGGGCCGACAAGTTTGTGTCCGGCGAGTGCGCAGATTGCGAACGAAGTCGGGTGTCGCTGAAGAGTTCAAGTTCAGTCCGCCGTGAGCGAGTAGCTAAGTTCCTGCAGCTGTTCCTTGGAAACTACGGGAGGGGTTATCTCAACCCCCCCCCCCCCCTCACCCCTCCCGCAACGACACGAAGTGGGTTGGGAGGAGGGAGAGACAACGGGAGGATTTGATTGGTCGGACGACTCGCCTCTAACCCCGCCGAAACGAGCACAGGTTCGATTCCCCCCCCCCCCCAAATCGGGGTTTTAACTCGGGAGTTATTTTGAAGTGAATTCACCGTCATCATCTGAAGACGTCTCGGCGTGGCTATCACCTTCCTCCCCTCTCCCCCCTCCTCATGTTTAGTTTGTGTCGTCATCCCTTCCCCTTGCTCGCCTTTGCCCTCCCTCCTAGGGTTCTTGCGCATGCGTAGTGCACTCTAGGCTCATATATTTAAGCCCCTTAGAGCCCTACCTCCTTCGTATTTCGGTTCTGTACTTTGTTTAATTTCTTAGTTTGTCAATTTACACTGTTAATTTGTTACTCATTTGTTCTGTTAATTTACTCTGCCTTCAGAGTTTTTTTTGAAACTGACAGTTACACAAACACTCACACCTCACATTCTCTGGTCTCTATTCCAGTATACAGATTTTTTTTATAACTCTTTTTTTTTTGTGTTTGCGTTGCTACAACGCACAGGTGGAGGTTACTGGGTCGGGACCGAACACGTCACACTTCAATTTTTTTTCCACGTGGAAAACGTGGCGGACGTTTACCGCGAAGCGGTGGAGTAGGCTTTATAAGAGAAGGATTACCACCACCACCACCACCACCACCACCGTTTTCTCTCGATGCATTCACACCGCTTGTGGCTTACGCCACAGTCAGTAAGTACCCTCTGCACGGTCTGTTTCCATTAACGAGTGCGACGTCTGTGTGGCCTGGGATTACGAACAACTAAGGGCTCCGCCTACCAGAAAACACGTGCAGAAAGAAGCCACGCGATTTGGAAACTGCTCAAGATGCACCTGCGAGTGGTGTCTGTTCACGAAAAGCGTTTAAGAGTTCGCCGAGAGCGGATGGATGTTTCTGTCCCCGTATTTCAATTTTTCAACTGTATTTTTTAGGAGAGTGTAAAGGAATAAAAACGTATGTTTTTTTTTTCAGAATAATTTTCAGACATGAAACGCCCGGTAAAGATTCTCTAAAGCAGCCAATACACCTTGGTATTCATTTCTCCGCCATTATGACACGGTTAACCGCAAAAAATTTTGCAGTTATCCCATGCACGGCGAGAAGACTGTGCAACAGTTCATAGTCTTGCGCTTAGAGGCGATACCACGCTAGAAACACCAGTGAGCGTCACACTTATCATCCTGCCTCATCAATATAGATACACCCCTGATTAGGCAGGCCCTTAAGGCTACTACTAAAATTTGAGTAATTTGATTTTTTTTAAAATGACAGATTTAAAAATGATCGAGTTATGAAGTTTTTTTACGTTAAATTATAAAAAATAATGCTCTTTTCTACGTTCACCGTCCACCGAAGTGGATTATATTTCAACGTCGCGCGGGCGACGCCTTCCCATCTGTCGCGTCGACATTAACGCGTAATCGATAATGTGGATTAGTTCCGGCGTAAAGTGCACTGCGCTTCAATTATTCCGAAAGAATGGCCACCCATACCGACAATCTGTCATCAGCGTGCATTATGAAATCTGCTCTCTTTGAGAGCGCTTTCATAAGTCTACTCAAGCGAAATAATTACGTTGAAAATGAAACTAATAATCTGAAAGTCTAAGCTACGTCATAAAATAAGGGATTTTTTTTTTACATGTTTGACTGCACGAAACTCTTACCGAAATGATCAGGGATTGAACATGCGACCGCCGGAATGCGAGTAGTTATTCTTCCGCACGCAATAGATTATGGTGGTTTAATTTAATAAACCACCATAAACCTCACCAGTCTGATTGTGCCTGATGACGGGAATATATGTCAGTTCCCGAAACGTCGCAACAGTTCTCATTGGAAATATTCTGTGTTCGTCAGTGCTATCATTGTTATGTTGTCCATTGTACCTACTTGTTTATCTTAATCGCTGTGTTTATGTGTTTGCTGCATTTTCCAGGTTTGTTGTCTGTCGGCAGTTAATTTATGTAGCCCACTGTGTTCGTCTGTGTTATATTATTTTCCATGACTAAGTCCCTTCAACGGAATTCTTGTGCTGTCTGATATTTAAATGTTGAACATTATTTGTCCATGCAGTCGTCGTAATGTTGTCAATAATACTTGTTTAGTTTTAGTTTCTTCGTTGGTTCTGTTTGTCCGACATCAGCTGATTCAGTCTTGTTTTCTGTAAATTTTTTATCGACATAAATTTATTTTTGGAATTTTCCCATGAAAAACAGTGCAAAACTGCAATGTCCAAAAAAATTGCTTTAAATCTAAATTCCCCATTGCATGAATCATTTAAAGAAAGTTTTAATTTAATAACCCCAGGTAAATGCTGGGATGATACTTCACGATCAGCCATGACCGAATTCCTTCACCCAACTTCCCTGACCTCGCTGAGTGTATAGTGCTTGCCCGTCTTTAATGAGTTTGCTGTCGAAGGGACGCAAAAAATTAAATAAAAAGAATGGTTCATTTTGTTGAAATACATGATGGTAAATCGTCTTTGCCACTTAACGGATGCACCGATAAAATCCTCAAATATCATAAAATCCTTAGTATTCGAAGGAATTCTATATCCGAGGAAAAAGATTCGAAGAAAATCATTAGAGGGAATAAAGTAAATAAAAAAAAATATCAACACTGATTGACCTCTGTAGTTTATTAGATCAATTTTTTTTCTTCATACATATAATTTTACATTTCCCTAATATATTTTACTTTTGACATGTAATTATTTAGAAAATATTAAAATATGTGTTGATTATGGAAAATCAGTCCGTTCGAACAAACATTTATAAGGTAGAATATTTCAACACCATGATTTATATATATTTTATTTATTGTACATAATTTTTATTTTTGACAATTAGCACCTAGATACAGATTCGAGTGGTATATTCGAGGAACTCTCTGGGAGGATTCGGAATCGAGAAAATTGTGATTTGGCCCATTACTATTATATAAATATATACATACACATACATGGGCGTAGAGGCGTAGTTACCGAAGGGTGAGCAGGGAGGGTAAAGATAGAACTTACTGTAGAGGCAATCGTAACTGTTAAACTGGTATGATAAATACGTGAGGACAACGCTGAAACTATATTTTATGAAAACGTTTTTGAAAATAATAACGTTTCCCACATATTACAACCATATAGGCCCAAGATCGCCTAGTGAGATAATTTGTGTCAGTTACACTGCACGATCATAACCCTTGCCCCCCCCCCCCCCCCCGCCCACAGCACACAGATTAGCGTTCTTATCTTTATGCTATTGTAAAACTGTACACAGAAATGTGTTTGCACGCGGGCGGAATTGTATTATACCATAAAAGATTAACAGATTAAAATAAAAAAAAGATTCGAAACAATTCCTAAAAAGTTCCTTGAGTTTCCGTTTGTTTTTCATTAAAAAAAAAAATACACAGTTTGCTCCGATCTCAGTGAATTTTATCACACTTGACCTTAAGAAACACTAGGAAGGTCACTGTTGAGGTGAGATTTCGAGGAAAAAAACCACCCTTAATAATATGAATTTTTATAATTCTTGATGAAATTTCGCCATTTCGTTGATGATGCCTTCTGCGTGCCCGCGGAAACGGTTTAGAAACGACAGTGGCGCACTTAGCAGAAGGGTCATATACAGTGAGCATCACGAGTGTGTTCTGCCTGTAGACTTTTGGGTACTCTGGCCAGTGTTTATAAACATACACACACATACGTACATGCTATCCTTGACGAACAAAAACACAGACATTTAGTGAGTCCCAAAAAAATTGCTGAGAAAAATCAGCAATGACCACGTAATTGAACACTCTTACTATGTTTCGTGTTTTGAGCCGATTTTAAACTGCAATGACAACCATGTTAAAACTCAGCTGGAGTAAAGTGGCTGAAGATAATAAATCACAAGTTGAGACGTTTTGATGCAGCGACAGCCGTAGAAACCACAAATAAAAAAGGTAGTATGTTTTTCCAATCCGATGCACGAAGTTCCCCCGGGGTAAATGATGGGAGAGAAGATATCTTCTGTTCCGGAACAACCCGAGTCGAGAAAGAGGTCCAACAGAAGGGGCTCCGCGTGTGTGGAATCTGCAGAGGAAGAAAAACTCAGAAGGTGGAAGAAGGCTTAGTCGGGACCCGGCAGTCCCTCCAGTCGAGACTTGATCCGATTCTACAGGAGGAGGGACTTTGGTGATCGACGAGTCTCTCCTGGCCGCAGTTTCTCGGTCCTGATTGGTGGACACGAGAGCATCGCTCCAGCATGGAAAGTAGAGACAAGAACTGGCTCTACTTGCACTGTCACCTTAATACTTATTAAAAAGTTTATCATGAACCGCAACAACCCTATATTTATTAAATAATCCGAAAAAAAAATTATTAATGCATTTGGGTACAATATACAATGCCACGTTACTGACAGATATCATTGGAATGTCGCATTATAAACGTCACTTTACACACTCGTATTAATTGTTTTCAGAAAAATAACACTTATCGTAAATGTAATACACGTAATATATGCGAATATACACTTTAAATATTGGTGGAAACATTTTCGAACAAAGCACTTTATCTCAAACATGTAATAATGTCCGTAAGCAGAGTCTCATTTCGGAAAGTAGGGAGGGGGGAAGGGAATTGAACCTCTTTTCCTGCTGTCCAATAATCGTTACTAATACTTCAAATCGGTGTGAACACAATTGTAGTTTAACACTAGATGGAAAATGGTTGTACCGCATCAGTACAAAACTTCTGATATTCATCTTCAAATACTTAAGCTACATATACATGAATACATGAATACATGTGATGCAACTCTACCAAAACATAGCACGGCAGCCAACGTTTGGAAACCAACGTCCGCCAACGGCTAGTCCTGAGCGTGCGCTTAAGTCATCTGAAGAACCGTTGTCGGGTCCGAGTGAAAATAAAAACCTCAAAAACGTAGGTGGGCCATACTTGGCCCTAATAGGCAAGTTACAATTCATTCTCGGATGTTTGTAGACGCCGTTCGAAACACGTTCTGGGACGAACGGCCGTCTCCGCCAATCACGGCCCGCGACAGGCCGAGCGGAAGTGAGCTCGACTGTGACCCGGGGCACAAAAGGGGAGTGCACGGGTCAGATACCCTTTGACCCCTTCCCTCCTCATCCGCCCATCAGCACCGGGCTGCAGCAGATGCCAGTAATTAATTACTCGGCTCCTTATTAGTCCCTTGATCTCCCCCCCCCCAACCCTCCTCACCCTCCTTCCTCCGGGGCGCTGCAAAAGTCTTGTCATCGCCGTCTCCTTGGAGGATTCCCCGGCTGATGAAGAGCTCTTCTCGCATCAGCGCTCGCGTGCGATTCCGCTCCAAACGCAAACACAATACGTAGGGACTGTAAAAATTCGCGGGTTCAGTAACCTCCAGGCTAGACTCCACGATACCTGTGCACACTCGGACAAACGTCGCCTGTCCATTCGCTGCTGACTTGTGAGGCGTCTCAATTGGGAGACTCGTGATTCGATTTTGCTTTGACCGAGGGTCTACAATTGGCCCACAGTCCTCCAGGTTAACAGCGAACCAATGGCAGAAGTTGCATAAAAATACAATTATTTTTGCATTCTAGCATATCGCGAAATTAACCCGCGAATTTTTCAGGTCTCTAACAATACGGGTTTCTCCGGGGACTGTTTGACGTCAGCACCACGCCGAACATCGTGGTAGGGGACACCATGGCCCCCACATTCGATTACGGGCTCTGGACCCATTATCGGAGACAAACCCCCCTGCCCCCAACGCAATTTTACAGTAACGTGCTATATCATAATTGCATGGTTATTTTCTTACACCTTACACTCTTTTTAAAAAGTTATTTAACATGCAAATACAGGGTATAATAATTATGGTAACTATTTTTATAAGTCCAAACTCTGCTTTATTAATAACATTATTTTTACTTTTAAAATAACCACAGCGAGTATGTAGTATATTTATTTCACACACTTAATATTAAAATGAAAATAGTTACAGAAAAAATAAAATTAGGCTGGCCCCGGGCCCCCACCAGGCTCAGGCCCTGGTCCCAGGGGTCCAACCAGCCCCACCCTTGTGGGGGGCCATGGGGGGGACACTATTGGAACCAAACAGGCGAGAAATACGCGTAGAAATACGCGAGACAGATGGTGTCGGCTAACCTGGCTGGCGTGGAGTGTAGACTATACAACCACGCGCGCGCGCACACACACACACACATACATATAGCTATATATATATTAAAGTGCGTGAAACTAATTTACGGTACTTGATGTAAGCTTTTGGACATACGCCATTGCTAAGCACATGTATGTCTGTAAAAGAAAACTACAAAAAAAAATACAAAAGACAAAAACACAAATTAAGCAAAAAAATTGCTGTTGTCAACAGGATATAAACACCACATAATATTCCATAACAGGAACATGGCCAACAAACAAAGAAAAACAAAGAAAAATGGACTAACAGAACGGAAAAAAAATACATGTGCTTAGCAATGGCGTGTGTCCAAAAGCTCACATCAAGTCATGCACTCCCATTGCACAAATCTTTCAAATATAATTTACGGTAGAGGAACCTAGCGGCGCGGAGTGGAGAATAGCTCGCGCTTGGCCAAAGTATCCCACATCGCCCTATTACGAAATTTGATCACACTTTCCCGCCCCATATTGGGGAATAAAATAACGTTAACGTTTGGTCATGAATGAAAGAGAGGGAAGGAGAGAGCCCCACTACGAGAGGAAAAAAAAATCGTGGTTCTAGTAACTTCGCAAATACCTGTGAATAATTTTTTTTGAAAAAATCTGTTAGTTCAACAGAAAGTTTTGTATATTTGATCATTGCGAGAAACAATCGTGGTCATAATTTCTTTAAAAAATTCCCGTAAGTTAAAAAAAAATCATTAAATTAAACAAAACTTTTGAAAACAAATTATTTATTGTTGTGGAAGATTTTTTTATTTTTTTTATTAGAGATCAGGACATTGCACCGTCAAACACAATGATTTAGATTTTAAGTCGAACCAAAAAAAAAAGACACAATGTAAATTTAAACATTCTCGCATACTTTTAAACTGTAGAAAGTTTATATTTTCAATTTTTTTTTTTTAAATTTGAACAGCAACTGAATCCCGTTTGTTTAAGAAGACTTACGTGTGTTGGTTTATTTCTGGGTAGTTGCAGTTTTATATTTCAAGATAAAACTGACTGCGATAGGAACCAGTTTTTCGGGTTCCACCCAAGGGCGTATCCAGCTCAAAACGGAAGGAAATTAGGGAGGTTGTGATTTTTGGGAATTTGGCATCTTTAATGGAGGCAGGAGGGTCCATGATGCCATACATTAACAGTACGAATTGTTTCTATAACTTAAGTTTTTTTAAATTATTTATAAGTGTTGAAATACCAACAATTTTTCTAAGATTAGTTTTGTTTAATTATTTTCTGCATATTTTTTTTAATATTCCAAACCCTTCCCGTGGCATCCAAGGCTACAATCGTCGCGGAATAAAGTTCCGTTTTGGGAAAGTGCAGAGATCAGATTTTTTTTTTAAATATTACGAACCAGGTTTTTGTGTTAAACTTGCCGCAAGTTTACGGAGGACATTTCTAACAGTGAAATAACAGATAATGAAACTAATATTTTGAGTTTTTTTAATGCCATCGACAACGAAGCATAGAAACGTTCCAAAAGATAGCTGGCGTAGTGGTTGAGGTATTGATCACGATCTGGCTATTATTATTTCTGTTAAATTACTATTTCCCCTAAATCAATACAGGCAAATTCAGGGATCATTTCGTAGCTGAATTTTTCTTCTTCTTTCTTTCAAATACCTTGTATTGCTTCAGCTTTATGGTTCCGTCTTGTAGACTTCGAAATCACCGAGTAAACGGAATCAGACGGATACGGTCCGATACACAGGCGCTCTTATTTCTTGAAGACCCGGGTTCGAATCACGTGGTTTCCAAGCAACTGTCGGGATGGGATGGCTCATCACCGCAGGCCAAAGTCGATGTTTTTACCGCATTGCCCTTGCAATCGAGTGTTAACTGTATCCGTCTCATAAGCATATTTTACGTTCTTCAAAAATTTCAAAGGATAAAGATTTAAATTATAAAATTTATTTTATTTTATTTTTTGGATTTAGTAAATGTAATAATTAGTAATTAATTTTATAATTTTAATCTTTATCCTTTGAAATTTTTGAAGGACGTAAAATATGAATGGCTTTGTTTTTTTTTTTTTTTCAGGTTGTTTGACAAAAGTTGAATGTAAAATGATAGAATCCCAGCACGATGATTTAATGATAATGTTGAAATATTTCCTTCAGAGGGGTCAAGGGTTTAAGTACCTGTGCTGTTCGTCAAACAACCACGCCGCTGATATTAACAAAATATTACTTCAATGAGAGTTATTTTCATATTTTGATTTTAAATTCGTCATATAAAATTGCTTTTCACCAAGTGATTATACTCCATGTCATAAGTTATATTACACAACATAAGTTGGCGGTATATACCAGGGATCTAAATCATTTATTGTTTCCACCATATTCACTACTTTTAGTAGTTAGGCAGTTTAACATTAAGTTTAACAGCATAGCATGCATTAAATAACTCTAACAAAAATGTTGGAGTCAGGAGTGTATTAGAAGCCGAATGTTAAAAATCAGCCAATAAACAGTCAATAGTTTATATGACAAGCTAATAATCCATCATGTTCGCAAGAAGAATAGGTATTTGCTAAGTTTCAAGGAGGAGAGAACACAAATTATGAAGTTTGTTTTTGTATATTAGTATAAAGCCCTAGTAAAAGACTGGGCAATGCTTCCTAAAAAAAATTATATATACATAATAACTACTGACAATCAGGAAACTACAGTGTTGTATATTTATAGGATAACAAAATAAGAATATAATGTATGTAATATATAATTAAATAAATATGTCGGTCATATATATGAGGGTGAAGCAAATAATTGAGGCGTGGACAATGAAAAGGAGGTAAGTGCCATTAATGCTTTTTTTTTAGGAAAAGAAAAACCAATTGAGGAATATAAATAGACTACCACTAACTGATTTTGTTGTATTATGATAAAATGTGTGGTACTTTATGGTTCGTGTTCACTTTCTCAACTTCAGTAGATCCTTCTCTTCCTGGAGAAATGACAGTGTGGTGAAATATGGCACTGACCTCCTTTTCATTGTCAACCCCTCAATTGTTATAGGTACATCAGAACATACGCCGGCCAGTGGCAACGTCTACCGCGTTTCCCTCGATGCGAATGTTTTACAGGCTCGAGAATCGACCTCTATGTGAATAAGGGGGAGGGGAGAGCATGTGCTCTGGACCACTGCACCATCGCAGGTTATACAGCGGGGAAAAAAATATCACGTATGCTTTGACAAACACTGAGCGCACCTAAAAATTGGTTGTCTTTCGCACCGTTTCGTCACCTTAAATCTACAAAAAATGTTAACGCCAACGAGTACACTTTCATGATTCGTAAACTTTTCCTACTGAAGCAGCTTAGTGTATCACGTGTGAAAAATTAAAGACACCCTTTAATGACACGTTATTAAAGAAAATAATTTTATTTAATTTAATATAGACTACTATTAACTTCAACCGTAAAGTGCAAACTTTATTAGAATGTAATTTGGGTGCAGTCAGGTTCCTCAACATCTAGCATAGATATAAGATTTAACAAGTATTTTATAAATATGTTTTTGTTTTTCAACGGTTCCATAATCGTTAGTTAATGTTGTTTCTTTCAAATCATTGAAAACAAGAATATACATAACCACTAATAGGTCGAAATACAATGATAGATATTTTTTTTTATAGTTACTCTGGATTTATTGCATTACGATCAATGATTTGTAAGGCTGCTATTTTTCGAGTATGTCTTCCCAATTACAAATGTAACTAGTTTTTTTTCTTCTAAATAGTAAATAGATTATTTCTTTCTCGAACAAAAAGCAGTTATTACAGACAGAAAACCCGAATCACTCTACCAACCCACGTACTTTGATGAGGGAACGTGAAGGGGAATTACGCTATATACGCAACTCGCTGCCTCATCAAAGATTAAAGTATTACACGGCTTTTCTGATCAGTTCCGCGACGCCTCTTTCAGAACCTATAGATCCGTCGTGTTTAAAGCCCCTCATAGATCCGTGAAATGAAAAGATCTGAGGTGAACACGCACAAAAAGGTCATATATATATTTTTTCTAATTAATTTTCCATTCCGAGTAAAGGTTGCCTTGGGTGTTGAATTGAAATCAGTCGGAATTCTTCATATACCACATTTCAAAAAGGGTATCCAACGAAAACGCGGTCAGGGAATGAAGGAGGAAAAAGACACGTGACCATGGGGGAATGTAAGCTTGGTATATGCATCAAGACGGGAAGTACGAGATGAACCTGGGAGTCCGTCGTGCCTCTTTTGACTTTCGAAATTGAAAATAACTGAAAAAAAAAACTCGAAATTGAATCTTGGAAGATGCATTTCGTCGTCCTCTTTTCATTCCCTTCCACAACCAATCGCAGAAACACAGCCGGGCCAGTAATTCTCTACGCCCATTGGTCGGCCAATGGGCGGGTTACCAATCCTCAGATGTGGCGTTTCTGCCCAACTCTGAAGGAATTTATCGATGTATTAAGTAGTAGCCAGACGGATATTATTTTTAAATTAGTTTTTCACGAGGTGGATCTGCATAGAAGTTCGCCGCCTGGGAATGTAATGGCCTCTTTGGCCGTAGGCATCATGGATAGGGACCGGAAAAATTCGCGGGTTCAATTACCTGTAGGGTGAACTCCATAGTTCTACGTACACTCGTTCAAAAGCCACCCACTCATTGACTGCTGTCTTTTGCGACGTTCCAGCGTAGCAGTCTGTGATTCGATAAAGCTTTGGTTGGGTGTTTCTCATGGGCCCAGAGTCATCCAGGTGAGTTGTGAACCAATAACAGAGGCAGCACTGAGGTATAACGATTTGTATTTTAGCCTATCGCGAAATGAATTCGCGAATTTTTCCGGTCTCTAATCATGGACCTGGAATACGCAGTGAGTGAAACCCAAGCACAGGCGCTCAGTAAACATCCTCAGAAAACGTTTCAACAATCTCCGTACTCGGGTCGAATAATGATGGCCTACCGTTTTTTTGGGAAGGAAAAGGGCGCCATTTTGGTTTATTTAATGAAACGTGGGTAAAAAATTACAGCAAAAGTTACAAAATTACGATAGTAAACTGGTTTAAATTCCAGGTGGCGAAATTCTTTGCAGATGGGTTAAGGAAACTGGTGCAGCGATGCGAAAAAGTTCTTGAAACTGAATTTCAAGTAAGTGAAAATGTGAAGTAGATAATATGCAGTAAACTAAGACTGTCAAATGCTTTTTCTTAAGAGTTTAATTTTTTTTATTGACCAAATGGAGTTTACTTTACGAACAGCCCTGGTAAATAAATTTGCAGTTCAAGGAACTTGTTTCAATATTTATTTAAACCTGAAAAATTCAGTTTCTTGTGGTATAAAGAGGTCTCACGATAATCTGTGTAGTGTGCATTTGACATATCCGTAGCCAAAAGACCTAACCACAAACAATTTGTCGGTGTCATCATAGAAGTGCATAAAGCGGAACAAACGTAGCACCAAATAGCAATGCAGTTACACTACTTTCCTTCCCGACTGATTGTTACACTTTCCGTAACGCTCTGAGCGTTAACACTTTTAAAAGTAGAGTGTTTTTACTTCCAGTAGAGTATTGTAATATCAGAATCATAGGGTAACGGAAGTGAGTAAATAAGGAAGGGAGTTAACGTGTGTGTAACTTATAAAACGAATTTTGCTCGATGACGTGCAACGGAAATTGCTCTATGACGCGGGGTTTTAAAAAAATTTTGAATTGAAACATCTTTACAGCAGTTTTACAGATTGCAGCACTCGCGCATGATTTCGTATACTCTCCAAAACGTTTGTAAACGTTTATATACGTTCTCATATTTTTGTTCTTCATACTTTTGACTTCTTTTCAATAGTTTTGTGAACTCGTAATTCGCAACTCTAAAACTCTCAATTCTGAGGTTGGAATTGCGACAATTCCCATAAATATTTCCAATTTTGTTATGATTAGTATTTTTGCTATCATAACCCCATTAATTCTTTCTTAGATTCCATTGAATACAGACAGACACTAGTAAATGAAAGTCTATTTTCAACGCGTGTTAAAAATATTAAAGCGCTCTTAGAAAAATTTTCTAACCCTCTTGTGTGTGAAGTTTCACGTTGGTGGCGGCAATGCACCGTTGTCTTTTTTGAAGTTATACTTCTAATGCGACTTCCAACAAGGTTGCGTTAAACGTTTAACACTCATGGGGAGGGGGAATATAAAGAGAGAGAGCGAGAGTGAATGCTATTGTAAGGAACTAAGTAGAGAGTAAGAAAAAAATAAAGATCCTGACAGTTTGTAGTGTCGTCATATTTGTTTCAATTTTCAATACCCTTTTTATATATTATTATTTAAATTGGAAAAAAAAAATCATGTTTCATAGACACATAAATAGTGAGTGTGTGTCATTTCTCTATGCCCACGAGGTCTCGGCGCGTCAATTTTCTCCTTGGGGCGAACCCGTCCGCTTAGTTAAATAAACATCTTTTATCGTTGAATGATTTCATGATTTATTTCATGAAAATCTGCTCTCATAAAAAAGTTAGTTTTATAGACATTCAATAGTTCTCTCTCTCTCTCTGAAAATCAATCTATGAATCGTTACAAATTATTCCCTTTATTTTTTTAGTTTAATTTGATACAATATTTCACTAAAAATCAATTTCTACCCCTTCCTATTTTCATTTACACATTACGAAGTTTCACTTCTTCCGCGCGGCTGGACTCCACGCAATATTTTTGCATGCAATTAAAAATTATTTTTTAATGATGCCAAAGAAGTATAACTTCTCACGCGCGTACCTAAGTACACGCACCCAATTTTTTTCTCTCTACCATAAGTTCTTAACGTTGTTTACAAGTGCGTTCTCGTCGGCGCCATTTGTGGCTTCTCTCGCAGAGTGCACAGACCACCACGTCGGATCTTAACCAATTAAAACACACACACAACAGGCAATGAAACGGGTCATTTAACCGTTTGCAAAATTCAAGCGGAGTTGTCCCCCTGCGCGGCCGAACACACTCGAACAATCAGCTAATGCACTGCACTGCAGCACTCTCTCTCACTCTCACTCTCTCTCTCTCTCTCTCCCTCTCTGTCTCTCTCTCTTTGGTTTCCTCGACAACAGAACCACCGCGCAGAGTTATCTGGCGTCACGTTAAGCGTCCCGTTAATGACGACAATGGCCGCGTCAATATGCAAGCCCGTTTCGTCGCTCGGACAACGGAACTAAGTGACCGACCGCATGGACTTCACTCATCGGCAGAGACCTGCAAAATTCGCGGATTCATTGACCTCTAGGATAGACTCCACAGTCCTTTTAAATACTCGCGGAAATGACACCTGTTCGTTGGCTACTGACACGTGAGACGTCTCAACTATAGGCTGTCCGTAATTCGGCACTTTCTTGGTTTAGTATTTCCATTGGCTCGCAGTTCCCCGGATAAAATGTGGGCCAATCGCAGAAGCGGTACGAAGGTATAGTTGTTTTGATGCTAGCCTATCGCGAAATGAATCCGCGAATTTTGCACGTCTCTACTCATCGGGACGGTCGCAGCCACGGAGGTAGGAATCGCCAGGAGACGTCATGGTGCGACGCAGTGTTGAAGTCACTGTTTTGAAGCGGAACTTCTTCGGGCGCCATTGGAGCAAAATAAATTTCAAGGTCGAGTTTTGGTGCGACGCGTTCGTGTAACGTTGTTTCTGATGTGAAAAGGACAAATGTGATACCATAAAGTTTTATTTTTGTTACCCATGCGTGGCGTGAATTCTGCGATGTTCACGAAAGCAATATGTGAGGATTAATCATACGCGGGTCCACCACATTTTCGAGGTTTCTCAGAATTCCACAGATTAAGCAACATGGTTGTTACATATTTCCGTTCCAATCGACCTGTGTTCCATTCTCGAAATTGCTCCTACCAAATTCCGTATATCGAGAGCTAAGATGTTTACACTTTTTTTTAAAAAATGTGAGCTGGTGTTTCAGTACTTGCCAGTGATGTGTCGAAACATCTATCATCGGTAACGAGCAAACTCATGTGTTCCAATGTTCTTCATGTTACAAATAAAACTTTTCGACAATTTTTTATTTATTAAAATGCTGTCCTTATTGTTAAAATTATTTCAAAACAGTTTACACTTCAAAGTTACCGCACAGTTTGGCAGTTATACTTCTACGGCATTACTAAAATATTACCCCAAAACATTTTAAAATACATGTTCATATTATTATCTCTAAGTAGGGGCCTATACGTTCGTATATTTGTTTTTGCTTAAACGACTGAAATAAGTCAATAAATAATTACTACAAACACACATTTATAAGATGATTCAACGTTATTATATAATTTTATTATATTATAATATTATTTAAAACAGCAAAAAAAAACTTTTCCAGTGACAAGATTCCAAAGAAAGAGGTTAACAAGCCCGCGTTTGATCACTGTGCTACCTTCTTTATTTTTTATTTTATTTGTTTTATGTAAATATTTTCAAATGTTTGGCTGGCAGGTGATTTTTATCACCAACGATCCAACCATCCCCCTTTATTTACTTATTATTTCATATTTTTCGACATTTCAGTGTAACAGTTTTATTGACTTTAACAAATTTAAACGTTTACAAATGTACACCCATGCCTTACCCAGGACTCTCGATCTCAGAACCCCTCGCACCGTAAGCCAGTGTGCATCCGACTACGCTACAGTTGTCTGCTACTACCGAGCCCTTTACACATTGTAAGGAGAATATGTATTACAATCATTTTAATACCAGGTTTCTTAGGTGCAGTTAAACCTCGTTCATCCAGACTAACTGGAACCAAAGTCAATCCGGACAATCGAAAATCCGGATATACCAGGTAATATATGCATTAAGAAAAACAAAATCCATAAACAAGCAGACTTACCGTTTACTACGATTACAAAAACTTATGTTTTGTAACAAAATTACATAGTTTGCATGCCATATATTGTTTAACAGTCATTAAAAATTATTGAAGTAACTTTTCGAATTATTTATTAACATATTATTCGTTACTTTCTTCTATTTTAAACATGTATGACGTTTGAATGAAGCACGGTCAGGTACACTATCGTGTGCTGTTTGCCCGCGAATCCGTTGAATGAAATTGTCATGTTTACGTGAATATTATATATAACGTCTACCAATCTGATCCGGATTATCCAGAGATCTGGATAAATTAGGTTTTACTGTATTTTAAAACTTGAGATCACCGTTTACTATGACTAGTTTAGTTTACCAGATATATTCCGAGGTGGTTTCGCTTTCACAAATTTTCATTTGGAACACCAATACGTTCGGTACGTAACTTGATGTAATGTTTTGGACATACGCCATTGCTAAGCACTTTTTCTGTAGAAGAAAACTAAAAAATATCCAAAAGACAAAAAACACAAATTAAGCCAAAATTGCTGTTGTCAACAGGATATAAACACCACATAATATTCCATAACAGGAATATGGTCAACAAACAAAGAAAAACAAAGAAAAAATGGACTAAGAAAACGAAAAAATCCCCACAAATGATGACAGCACAAAAAAAAATATTGAACCCAAAAACATTCAGCACAACAGTTGAAACGAGACAAAAACACGACAAAAAAGAAAAGACGAAACAAACACAATAGTTTTTCCAAAACAGAAACAACGTGCCCTCGATGTTTACGAAAGTGACTTGTGTTCGGAGGTTCGTGAGTCGTCTTTGCGTCACATTTCCGTTTATCGACTTCCGTTCCATTTTCACGAAAATACTTATACCGAAGGCCGCACAGATGTTTTGCACGTTAAATTAATTATTGATCAATCAATAATGATTAATTAATAGGGGGTTGTCTGTAAAGTCGGTTTACGGACAATAATTTTACGTGATAACATCAAATATTATTTACAGTTTTTGCAAATTTAATTTAAAAAATTTGTTTAAATATACTCACGAACAATTAGTTATACAACATAAACTGAAATCAAATCATTGTCTATAAATTGTTAATTTGAAATGACGAAATTGGACAAATAAATCAAATTTTTTTAAATTGCTGCTTTTAAAAAGCCCACCTTAACCTGTTTGATATTATAGAAGATTTTCTCTCACGGTGGTTGGCATAGTTCTTGCACGCTCGGCTCAGGCGGAACGTGACAATGAGTCATGCTTTTTTTCGTGCATTCAGCCAGCGTTCATCGATTCATAAGACGTTATCACGTCAAAAAAAGAAACACATATGCGGTTGGACCACTGCACCATCGCAGGTTCTACAGCGAAAAAACAAATCACGTACGCTTTGACAAACACTGAGCGCAGCTAAAAATTGGTCGTCTTTAGCACCGTTACGTCACCTTAAATCTACAAAAAATGTTAACGCCAGCGAGCACACTTTCATGATTCGTCAACTATTCCTCCTGAAGCAGCTTACTGTATCACGTGTGAAAAATTAAAGACAACCTTTAATGACACGTTACTAAAGAAAATAATTTTATTTCATTTAATATACTATTAAATTCAACCGTAAAGCGCAAACTTTATTGGAACGTAATTTGGGTGCAGTCAGGTTCCTCAACATCTAGCATAGATATAAGGACGACGAGATAACCGCGCGACGGTTAGCGCACGGCCGTCGATAAGGTCGATGAAGACGGCCGATCGTGTGCACTGACCCGGCGGAAGGAAGAGATGGGCCGACGACGTCTTGTCACAACCCTCCCGCTGACCCCATCAATCACCGCAGCTGGCCGCGGGCAGATATAGGGGGC